>NC_081756.1:12257304-12557304 GCF_963082965.1 Carassius carassius
AATTAAGAAATTTATTGAACAGAATTGACAGAAAAATGTAATCTGGAATGAGGAACTGTTCCAGTGATTTATGAGCATGAGAAAGCACCAGCTTCCAATTAAAAGAAGTTCCACTGGAATAACGGCGGTTCTCCGGTTGCTCAATGCATTTAGAATTATGTAAGTAAAGAAAGAGAAAGACAGAGAGAGACCGAAAGAGAGCGAGGGAGGCTGAGAAAAGAAAAAGGAGGATGTACAGAAAAGGATATGAAACATGTCATGAAAAGAATAACAGGAAAAACAATGAGACAAGGCTGTTTCACAAGAATGCGTGTCAGCATATTCAGGTTTGCGATTCTGACGTGTCAACATGTAGAGATCAAATCTTTAGGCAGGAGTCAAACAAACAGCAGAACAAAAGGTAGAGTAAGAAGCAAGCCAAAAAAAGACAGAAGTATATACTTATGATACAAATGCAGAACAAAAGAGCCAGCAGTCAAACAGTGACCTACCGCAACGCAAGACAAAGAGTGTAAAATAACTGCAAAAGCCACAGTGAAAACCAAATTAAACTCCACCACGGATATCACAACAAACAAAAAGAAAAGAAACCAAACTTACATTCTCTATTTGCAACATACCTTAAACCGCCTGGCCAGGAACTTGTTTTTCATCTCTAAGAAGTTTCCCTTGTTGGCTTGCGTTTTGAAAGGTTCGTTCACGATGGCGAACTGCGGGTCGTTCTGAATGTCCTGCCACCGAGCATAGCCATGGCTTCAACAGGTCAAGGATCAGAGCTCAAATCTGTCAGACTACACTAGACCATGACATGTGTTCAAACGTAAAGATCTTTATTTTCGCTACAAGAATATCGCTGTCTGTAGCATTTGCTAAAGGAAAAGTGTAATTGTAGGAACTATCATTTTATTTCCTTGTTCTTCTTGGCTTTGAGCTCTAAACAAATTCTTCATTTAGCTAATGCAGTATAAATATACATTCATGGAACTGGATTATTTCTACGGTGACAACAGCCTATCTCCAAGGATACCACACGATGCCTGCCAGCAGCCAGAAGTCGTGCCGCCGGTGCCAGATCTCATTGATCTTGCCTGATGAAATGGCCGCCCGCTCCTCATTCTGCCAAAGAGTGTGGAGTTCTGTGCATAAAAGGAAAACACAACACGGCCAGATATCAGTTACAATCCATTTATACCTGCTGACAGGTAAATAACAAAAGGTAACAATGCGTGTAAATCATGTTATCTAGCTATAATCTTCTCCAGAGTGTAGAATGTATGCTTTGAGTTTGCACAGTGCTGGTGAAATGTTTATGAACGCCAAGTAAAAAACCCTTGATGTTTAGTTGTTCTCATTTAAAGCTGTAAAATAAACTACATAAAGTGATTAGCTTCTGGGAACTGAAACTATTTATGGTCACTGGGGCTGGGAAAAATCTAAGAAATAAAGTCTTGTTTCTACCAAGAATGGTAGCAAAATAGCGAACCGTACATTACCACTTTTTTTGGGACCCTTCTTTTGGGGTACCTATCACAGTAACAGATGATTCTTCTGCACAATCTGCTGCAGCCTGGAATTGAACTACTGGTTTCATCTGGTCAGAGGAGAACTGGCCCCCAACTAAGCCTGGTTTCTCCCAAGGTTTTTTTCCTCCATTCTGTCACCGATGGAGTTTTTGTTCCTTGCCACTGTCGCCTCTGGCTTGCTTAGTTGGGGACACTTCATCTACAGCGATATCGTTTACTTGATTGCAAATAAATGCACAGACACTATTTAACTGAACAGAGATGACATCACTGAATTCAATGATGAACTGCCTTTAACTATCATTTTGCATTATTGACACACTGTTTTCCTAATGAATGTTGTTCAGTTGCTTTGACGCGATGTATTTTGTTTAAAGCGCGATATATAAATAAAGGTGACTTGACTAGTCCGGTACCTAAAGGGTGGAGCATATCTGGGTAGTTAACAGCTTAAAATGGAAGAAAATAGCAAATACATTTTTTTTTCAAGTGACCTAAGCCTTGATATAAGTCAGGTGATGAATCATAGTAGATGAAAAAAAACATTTGGTGTTGGTCATTACACTCATCGTCAAAATATTTTCTAGAATTTGTATTGAGCAAATGGTACTCCTACTCCTGAAATCTCCCTTTATATTCCCAGTACTCCCATTACAGTATTGACCCTTACCACATACCAATTATTCATAGTAGTCTCACAGAGAACTACTGATGTATGCACTTATACAGTATCTGCACACAAAACATAAATACAAGTGGGCGTTTACATGCTGACTGACCATGAATATAAGCTGAATGCATAAAATCATAGGTTTTGGTATTTCAACACGTCATTTTAAGAAATAATCAATGGTGAATGATGGAAACTAATCTAAGGAAAGCCTTTGTAAACCACTGACAGGTGAAATCACTGCTTGCCGTTCCTGGTAAAACCACTCAACAGAAACTGATCTGCTCTTCAGAATGTGACCACACTGTAATGTTACTCCGCCAACACACTGTTCCATTGCGTTTTATCATAACAGTACATGCTTTATTATACATGAGAGAGCACCTTTACATAACGTTCTCATGGCAAACAATAAACTAACGTGATGTTTTAAGCATGGATCAAGATGGTTAGCTGCTTGGAAGAGACAGAATCGCTAATATCAGTGATGTGATCTGCTAAATTAGCGATATGATTTTTGACACTGCATCCTTAAAGCTGCAGGGTGTCATTTCAGTGCTATTAGAACCAAACAAAATTTAAAAAACAATGTTTCTTAACATGGTCCAGTAAGCCCCTATTGGTAGATGCTATAATTAAACCGTAAGGAGACAAATAACTTTTTCTCCATTGACTGCCATTCAAAATTATTTATGTGAAATATGTATTTTGCTCTTGCCAGCTCATTAAAGTGCTCAAGAAAGTCTTGCTAAACAGAAAAAATATATATATTTTCATATATATATATATATATATATATATATATATATATATATATATATATATATATATATATATATATATATATATATATATATATATATATATATAATATATATATATATATATATATATATACACACACACATGAATAAAAAAAAATTCCTTTATTGGTGGGGCTGTTCAAGTTCTTGTGGTGTCAACAGTTAATCAGCGTTGTCTTGATGTGATTGGTCAAAACATTTATGGCTCAGGTTATTCACAGAAATACTGAGCACCTCCCTGAGCAGATAAATGGGAATGCTTACAGAAATCAACAAATTCAACAAAGACAGAATGGCACAGCAGCTTTAAACAACTTAATTTGTATTTACCTGTGAATCCTCCATCTGCGATATTGAACATAAATCGTGGACGCTCTGTGGGTTTGCCGTTACCTTTGGGCACCTCCTCCCTCTGTCCTCTGACCTCCTTCACAGCATCCTTCTCACCCTTCACCTCCTCTGTGACCCGATGGACAAGAAAAATGTTTACATTATTTTTAGTTCAGTTATTTATTCTCTACATTAAAACACAAAAAATGAAGTCTTAACTGCAGTGGAAATGATGACTGCACCATTGACTTTAGGTGCTGTACTCAGTTTTTGTAAATGTGTGATAGAATCCATAGTTTTTCATTCTACTCTATACAACTATATAATTTTCACAATGCCAAGAAAGAAAGAGTAGCATTGTAATGTTCACCTTTTTTGACATCAGAAGATAGATCTAATTTCTCTTTCTTTTCGGTTGTTTCTATGGGAGGAGATGCCACTTCACTCTTCTCCTTTTCTTCTCCAGCCTTTTCTCGTTTCTCTCCTTTTTCCCCTTTCAAAGCCTCTGTATTAACAGACAACAATCAACCACAAATCACAATAAAATGACTGACTGGCACTACAGCCAATCAGATTTCCTTATTTGCTGCCGCAGTTACCTCTGCTCTGGTCTTTAACAGATGGAGAATCAGACGTTTTCTCCGGAGAGGCCACTTTTTCAGTGCTCTCATCTTCTTGATTTTCTTTCTCACTCTTTTCTTTTGGAGAAGACTGAGAAATTTCAGGACTTTCCTTTGTTTTTGAATCATCAGAAGCTTTTGTTGGACTTTCGGATGTTTGAGCTTTTTCACTGGTTTCAGGATCTTTTTCACTCTCTTTCACTGTGGTGGAAGTCTGGAAAGAAGAGAAAGAAACACATTCTCCATTTGAGCATCATCAGCATCATTCTTGGGATTTAAAGTTTGTCAGTTTATTAAGCCCCCCCCCCGAAAAGGCATGAGATCTGTATATATTTGTTTACTGTTAGCTGTAATAAGCATTTTATGTAATTTGCAATATGTTTCTGATAATGCAACTGAAAGAGAGTGTTTAATGGGCACTTCTCGTGCTGTGTTTTATTTAGCTCTTGTGGGGATTTTTTTTAAGTGAAAAAGGACGCAATAAACTTTATAAAACACCAGTAAAATTTTGGTCATCATTCAGATGAGGTCCGCTACACTTATGAAAGTTACAAAAGTTATTTAGTCAAGAATAGTGTGCGATCTTTTGTTATTTGATTAGCATTAAAATGCAGACAGCAGCGCTAGGATTATGGAACAGACATTATACAGCTCAGTGCCTTCATGATAAATATCGACGGCTGATAAATATCTGATAAATATCGACGGCTGATACCTCAGTGCATCCCTATTTATAATAATATGAAATATTATTTTATTAAATTATTATTAATTTTAAATATTAATATTTCTCTGCAAATCAGCAAATTAGAATGATTTCTAGGATTGTGTGACACTGATGACTGGAGTAAAAATACATTTTAAAATACAGCTTTTAAAATACATTATAATTGAAAAAGGCTATTTGAAATTGTAATATTATTATTTCACAATATTACTGTATTAATGATCAAATAAAAACAGCCTTGTGGGCTGCTAGAGAATACAAATACATTAATTCATTTTACCAACCCCAAACCTCTGAATGGTAATCTATGCCACACTCTAAATCATAGGTGTGACTTAATTAACTTACTAATAAATTACTTTATATAATGTTCAAGAGATCATTAAAGCAATCACTAAAAGCAGTTTGTCTGAAGATTATTGTGGTTTAATTTTATCTTCATAAAACAAGCAAACATACAGTCGTGGCCAAAAGTTTTGAGAATTACATAAATATTGGAAATTGGAAAAGTTGCTGCTTAAGTTTTTATAATAGCAATTTGCATATACTCCAGAATGTTATGAAGAGTGATCAGATGAATTGCATAGTCCTTCTTTGCCATGAAAATTAACTTAATCCCAAAAAAACCTTTCCACTGCATTTCATTGCTGTCATTAAAGGACCTGCTGAGATCATTTCAGTAATCGTCTTGTTAACTCAGGTGAGAATGTTGACGAGCACGAGGCTGGAGATCATTATGTCAGGCTGATTGGGTTAGAATGGCAGACTTGACATGTTAAAAGGAGGGTGATGCTTGAAATCATTGTTCTTCCATTGTTAACCATGGTGACCTGCAAAGAAACGCGTGCAGCCATCATTGCGTTGCATAAAAATGGCTTCACAGGCAAGAATATTGTGGCTACTAAGATTGCACCTAAATCAACAATTTAGAGGATCATCAAGAACTTCAAGGAAAGAGGTTCAATTCTTGTAAAGAAGGCTTCAGGGCGTCCAAGAAAGTCCAGCAAGCGCCAGGATCGTCTCCTAAAGAGGATTCAGCTGCGGGATCGGAGTGCCACCAGTGCAGAGCTTGCTCAGGAATGGCAGCAGGCAGGTGTGAGCGCATCTGCACGCACAGTGAGGCCAAGACTTTTGGAAGATGGCCTGGTGTCAAGAAGGGCAGCAAAGAAGCCACTTCTCTCCAAAAAATAACATAAGTGACAGACTGATCTTCTGCAGAAAGTATAGTGAATGGACTGCTGAGGACTGGGGCAAAGTCATATTCTCCGATGAAGCCCCTTTCCGATTGTTTGGGGCATCTGGAAAAAGGCTTGTCCGGAGAAGAAAAGGTGAGCGCTACCATCAGTCCTGTGTCATGCCAAAAGTAAAGCATCCTGACACCATTCATGTGTGGGGTTGCTTCTCATCCAAGGGAGTGGGCTCACTCACAATTCTGCCCAAAAACACAGCCATGAATAAAGAATGGTACCAAAACACCCTCCAACAGCAACTTCTTCAAGCAATACAACAACAGTTTGGTGAAGAGCAATGCATTTTCCAGCACGATGGAGCACCATGCCTGAAGGCAAAAGGGATAACTAAGTGGCTCGGGGACCAGAATGTTGAAATTTTGGGTCCATGGCCTGGAAACTCCCCAGATCTTAATCCCATTGAGAACTTGTGGTCAATCCTCAAGAGGCGGGCGGCCAAACAAGAACCCACTAATTCTGACAAACTCCAAAAAGTGATTATGAAAGAATGGGTTGCTATCAGTCAGGATTTGGCCCAGAAGTTGATTGAGAGCATGCCCAGTCGAATTGCAGAGGTCCTGAAAAAGAAGGGCCAACACTGCAAATACTGACTCTTTGCATAAATGTCATGTAATTGTCGATAAAAGCCTTTGAAACGTATGAAGTGCTTGTAATTATATTTCAGTACATCACAGAAACAACTGAAACAAAGATCTAAAAGCAGTTTAGCAGCAAACCTTTTGAAAACTAATATTTATGTAATTCTCAAAACTTTTGGCCACGACTGTACACACACACACTTTTTGAAACAATACAGTTATTCAGACAGGTTCACACAGTGTTTAGCTAAATCTACCTATTAAAATGGTCCCTGCCACACCCACATTTATCATGCTGCATATTTATTTCTATTGTTCTTACTTCTATTATTTTTATATTGATCTAATGACATTTTATAACCCCTAAACCTAACCTTTGCACAAACCTTACTTTTCCATTTAGACATAATTTGGTATGATTATTAAGCTGTTTCCTTGTTGGATTGTCTCCACAATGTATGATTTCAGGTTTTTCATTTGGTCCTCAAAATGTAAGTAACACACACACACACACACATTTACCTCTGCATGTTCTGGGCTGTCCACACTCTCCCCCTCCTTTCCTTTTTCCTTCTCTCTCTCTCTTTCTGGTTCTGTTTGGGACTCACACTCGTCTTTCTCCACCTCTTTCGTACTCTTTTCTATCTTGTCAGGTGGAGAGGGAGTGGCTGTGGAAACATGTTATTGCAGGTGAAGTCTCTGTGTTTGTGAGATTCTCTCTCTGAGCTGCACATGAGCGATTAAGGTGGATTTGTACCTGGTTTGGAGGTACATGGTGTGTTGTTGCAGCTCATTTCAGGTGTGGGAGTATCTGTCTTAATGGCAGGTGAAGAAGCTCTTGAAGATTTCTTGGAGTCCACAGTAATCTCTGGCTTCAATTCAGGCATGCTCCATTTCCCGTTAATGTGCTCAAACTCTTGCACCTGCACACAATGTAAAACACACCTGCCTCTTCAATACAATACAAATCTAGTGCAATTTGTGCAATCAATCAAATAATCTATAACAGCTAAGTGGAGCACAAAAGGATAAATATTATTACAGTAAAACAGTTTCTATTTTAATACTTTTTAAAATGTAATTTTTTTCTGTGATGACTGAAGCTGAATTTTCAGCACAATTACTCCAGTCTTCAGTGTGACACGATCCTTCAAAAATCAATCTAATATGTAGATATGGTGCTCAGTAAACATTTCTTATTATTATCAACGTTGAAAACAGTTGTGCTGTTTAATATTTAAAATTTTTGTGTAAACCATACTTTTTTCCAGAATTCTTTGATGTATAGAAGTTTCAAAAGAACAGTATTTATTGAAAATAGAATTGTTTTATAACAATGTGTAAGTCTTTACTGTCACTTATGATCAATTTAATGCATCTTTGCTGAATTAAAAAATGTGGCAGATCCACACTAACCTTCTTCTTTACTAGAGACATGACTCCTATACGTGTCAGAACCGGCTGCCTGCAGAGCCCTTCTCGCGGGACACCATCAGCGAAGGTCTCTGAACCGTCAGCCACCGGCTCACAGAGGTGCCTCATGAAGAGAGACACGTATGCCCTGCCAGGGAAACAAAGAAACAAAATGGAAAAAAAAAGTTTCCTTAGCAGTACCCAAGTCTAAAAATGTATACATTTCTATATCAAATTAAATTTTCAGAACACATTTACTGGTAAAGAAAGTCATACTTGAACTCCTTTTCACTCTTGCCGCGGAGGTCTCGCACGAGCCACTGGGATGAGAAGGCGTCCTGAGCTGGCATACCCCATCTCATGATGGCGTTCAGGAAAGCTTTTCTCTGACGCGTATTAAAGCCCAATACCTGACCAACACACGATTAAGCAGAAAACGACAGACTCCATTTTTATGTACATTTTGTTTAATCTAATCAAGCCTTATTTGAAAAGCAGGTATGATTTTATTGACATTATGAAACGTTCCTAGGCAAGTGGTAGAGTCCTGTGGCTCAGTGGTAGAGCACTACGTTGGCAGCGCAAAAGGTTGTGGGTTCAATACCCAGGGAACACACATGCTGGTAAAAAAATGTATAGCCTGAATGCACTGTAAGTCGCTTTGGATAAAAGTTTCTGCTAAATGCGTTAATGTAAATTCTCAAAACTGGAAAAAATGCAGCACTGTTATCTCAGTCAATTCAGTATCAGTTATGTCAGTCAACTTAATTATGAGAGGCACACATCCAAAGATGCTGTATGCACTAGACCACACAGGCGACCTCCAGATAAGCAAACACTCAGAAAATAAATTATAAAAAACTGTGATTAAACAAATAAAGAATAAGTGCACAGTACCTCAATGTTGCCACCCACTCTGGCCAACAGGGGAGGCAGTGGTTTATCCTTCTCATTTCTGAGCTGCCTGCGTGACTGTCTGCGACCTGGACGAGGGGAGAGGAGAGTCAGCCAAGAGATCAGTTCAACATGTCCATCTCACTGAGCCAGCATCAGGAAACAGGGTTATAGCACAGGAAGGATACATGATCCTGAACAGCTGCAATGCATAAACTGTGAATGTGCTTCCAGAAGAATAGCAAAACCTGACAAAGCCACAAGATTTTCCAACAAGGTACCAAAAGTCAAAGAGACACAAATGGAGCAAATAAACGTCTTAATCGAAGTCTAAAAGGGGCCAAATGTGTAGGGATTTAGTAGTTATAATTGTACACTTGTGAGTAAAGCTTTGGTTTATAAATATAATATTGCAATAATAAAACTTATATAAAAACACTGTTATTATGATTCTATTATTATTAGTTAGAACATTGTATTATGTTTATTTTTATTTTATTATAAAGAACAATATGTTAATGAGAATTGAGAGTGTGTCTGTTTGCTTCTCACCCTCAGGTCTCTCATCAAAGTCCTCATCTTCCTCCTCTGAGCCCACGGAGTATTCTGATTGGTTATCTGAAATGTCAGCATGCCACTCTGTAACAGCACACAGAAAAGAGCACTATCAGTAATGAATACTAAGTACAAACCACAGTACAGAGTATGTTCAACAGTGGTCAAACAACTTCCATTCACCAGAATCCTCAAATAAAGCCCAACCGAAATCTTATATATCTGTTTGGCAATACCTTCCAACATTGACTCTTTTGTGACAAAATGTTCTGTATTTGCACTTATCCAACCCTGCACAAGCGTTCTGTTCAAATTCAGCTGTCAGAGAGAATGATTTAGTCCTACAGGGCTGCTTAAACCAAAATGAAAACCCACTAATGTCAATTACTAAAGCACAGGCCACTGTCAAATTTTTAAGAAGGCCAGCAGATTGTTTTCTCTGCATTTGTAATATATTCTGCAGAGGAAATACTGCAAGTCAGCTTGCTTGGATATACAAATAAAAGTATGTGTACCAACTGTTCATTTCAGTTATCGCTGTAATTATGCAGCTGTAAGCGCCTTCACAAAACCATAAATTCCAAAATGTCCCTTTCTGGAGAAAACCTACTTTTTCTTTTCTGTCATTTGTCTTTTTCCTGACCATTTTGTTTTCTCCTTTTGACACATAAATTAAAAGCTGCCACACTTCGGCATCCCCTGGGTGTAGTGGATGTAGCCATTTTGAGTCAACTGCATGTGGCTGTTCTAACCTGACCAAAACAGCAGTGTGTGGGAAATAGTTTTTCTTTCCCACTCAATCAGAAGTAAAGTCGTAAACCACATGCCAAGAATGAAACTGCTACAAGATGTAATTTTGGAGATTTAAATGAGATAATATGCTACATTTATGTGACAAGCACAAACATGGTTTATTGTAATAAAAGGCAAGAAGAACGGGGTAATTACAATCCAGTGGGGTCCAAAGTCTGAGACCACACTGAAAATCTCAGCTTCAAAACTGAATTTAAACCCTGACAAACTTAAAACAAAGACATTTTTTACCACTATTTTAAGGTCACCAATCATTATCGAACTTGTTACATAGATCATGTGACTCCTGTGTACAGACAGCTCTTCCGTTGAAGCACAAGATGCGTTTTGGATTGTTCTCAAATTATGCCGGAGAAAATGACTGCAGGTTTAAAAAGCAAAACAAACAAAACCAGGAAAGTTTATGAAGTTCAAGTGCTGCTATCACTGAAGCAAAATGCACTATACAAATAATAAGAAATACTGAAATTCATTCATTTTAACTTTTCACGCAAATTGTTTTGCTGAAAGAAAATCCTGTAGGAAGTGTTGTGCTGTACCTTGTTCCTCCTGAGCCGCGTCATTGTAGTTGACCTGTTTGCGGACTCTCTTTCCTTTGCCGAGATTGCGGGCCAGATCTTCCTGCTGTTGTTCATAGTGATGCCTTAAGAGTTTCTCCCAGTAATCAGGATCCACATTCTCTTCCTGCTTAATGATCTCTCTCTCGATCTCCTCTATCTGGACACACAACAACAAATGAGATCTACTTAATATCTCAGTTGTTTCTCAAAGACACCATTAATATTCAACATTAATAAAGAAATAGAGACCACATCTCCTGCTTTTCAGTTTCTCCTGAAAAAAGACCCCAGTAAATTTTAGTATCCCCTAGAGCAGTGGTTCTTAAACTTGGGTATGTGTACCCCTGGGGTAGGCGAAGTGATGGATGGGGTACATGATAAAAATAATGAAATGTACTGTTAATTAAATTATTTCGCACTCTTAAATAACACTGCTCTAGAGTTTGAGAAAAAAACTATATATAATTATAACTCAAACATTTCTAATCGTATTCTTGCAAAAACTAAATTATCTGAGACATGGTACTTTTATAGCTCTATACTCTTACTGTATGTCAAAAATGTTTGTGTCTATTTTGCACTACCATCCAAAGGTTTGTGGTCAGTACTAATTTGTATGTCTCTTATGCTCATCTAATTTTTTCAGAATTTTTGTTGTAATATTGGTGAGGTGACTGAATGTCATCTTTCAAATTCCTTATAAGTCCAACTCTTGGATACTCCTCAAAACTTTTCCCACCTTGTCATCTTCTTTGACAGTGTACTGGGCCACCTTGAAGGAGCTCAAATACTCGTTCATGTTCTGCATGTCAGAGTCATCTGTGGCATCCTGGCTGCGATCTAGCAAACGCTCGATAGCAACATTGTCGTAGTGAATTACGCTGCTATCATCATCCTTATTGTCCCCTGCTGAAAAAAAAAGATAGAAATTGGTAAACCTTCAGCATAACAAAGTTTTGCAGACTTTGGGCACAATTACGGGTTACAGAGCAAGTGATTTTCATAACATTTATAACAATTTATTCATTATTTGACAAAATTATCAAATGATTTGCTGGTTCATTTATTTCTACACATCAATCAATTTAACTTATCAATCCCACCCTCAATCTCATCCTTGAAAAGCTCCTCCGTGCCAAACTTGAGGATGTCATCCAACTCTTGTTTAGACATGGATCCGGCTTTTGATCCCAGACCGGGCCGCACCACCAGGTGTGTGAGCATCATCTTCCTTTTGGCCACCTGAGTAATTCGTTCCTCCACCGAGGCCCGTGTGACGAACCGATATATCATCACCTTATTGGCCTGACCAATACGGTGAGCTCGGCTAAAGGCCTGTGAGAAAAAGAGATAAAATTTAAAATGATGTAGAAACTGCTACTTTGAGCTTCCTAAAATATGGTTAACTTTGAAACCTCACAGATATATATTTATGCATTTAGCAGACACACTTATCCAAAGTGACTTACAGTGCATTTAAGCTAACATTTTTTACCTAACATGTGTTCCTTGGGAATTGAACCCACAACCTTGCGCTGCAACACAATGCTCTACCACTTGAGCCACAGGAACAGATGCCATTGTCTTGGCTAGGTATGGCAACCCTTGTTCCCTGATGGAAGAAGCCAAGACATTGTATCGAAGTTCCAACACTAGGGGTCGCACTTGTGAGCCCAGAGACCTCTGACATGATTGAGAATAGTCCAATGAATTTGGCGGGAAAATCTGCATAGATGACCACACCCTGGATATCCGGGTATAAATAGGCCAGTGGGGCATTTGCGCACTCATTTTATTCTGAGGAGTCTAGAAAGCGTCTCAACCCACTTTAGAGCCAGGGCTATTGCCTGTTCGGAGTTGGTTCAACTGGTTAGCCTTTTAAGAACTGGTTTGCCTTTCCACGGGCTAGTCTGCCACCACAGAGCCAGGACTTACGTCACTGAATACATCTCATCTTTCCCAGTAATGCTAGCATGGCAGTATCACACACAACAGGCAGGGGCGCACTGGCCATCGGGAGCACCGGGACATTTCCCGGTGGCCTGACGGTTATTCTGGCCTGCCGGCTGCGGCTGTGCAGTCGATCAGGCTGACGTGCAATAAGCTGGTATGTAACTGCAAATTAATTGACGGTCTTATGAATGTACGAATCAGGCGATCGCGGAGTGAAAATGACACCACCACATGACCAAACATCAGCGAAGCACTGCCTAATTGGCTATGTCCAGAGGCAGGCTTTATCTTAGAAAATCGCGCAAAAAATGGAGCGTAAACGCAAAGGAAGATCAGAGACGGACCGTATAAAAAGGAGAAAAGCCCTGGCCACAGACGCAGCAAGTTGCTGCAAAATCCCAGCCATGTTCGCCAGTAAGGGAGCAGGTCGGTCAGAATTACATTTATATTTACTAGGGATGGGACGGTTCACAGAAAAAAACCGAGCCGTTCAGTTCACCACACACAGTTCGGCACGCGCTGGGACCGCTGTTCAACTTAAATCTGACAAAGCATCTGTAATATGGTTTACTATAAATAACACGTAAAACAAACAGGGTTCAAATAATATATGTTTCTGTTGATGGATGTGCATTCTGGATTCCCAGACATTACAACAAAAGCGATGAAAAAAACCTCTACAAATCATTCACTCTTGTTCAATACTAATACGAACACTGTATCAGTGCATTCTCTTAAAGTGACAGTCTTTATATTAATCGAACACCAACAACAAAGATACTAATAATAATATAATATAATATACTTTAATAAAGAATAATCTTTAATTTATAGTCCAAAATGCAATGCTGTTTTACATTTGATTACTTTAATTTCTGTACCTAAAAACTAATGCAAGACCTACTTAAAAAAAAACCTGAAAGTCGGTTTATTTTATTTGTATCTTTACTCTATTGTATTTATTTGTGCTGTTGCTTGTAGTTAGAATATTCTTAATAATATGATAATAATAGCGGATGGAGGCCCAAAGTGACAGAGGAAGCCGTTGGTCAGGTTCAAGGATACATTTTATTTGCCACACGATGAGTCACTGTACGTGCAGCCGCACGACACAAACAGCACTTCCCAACCCCATACTAAATTTCTGGAGCCTTTTTATAGGCCTAACTCCTCCCATGGTCCGGGACATACCATTTGAAAAGGTAATTATATTTCACATAAATCACATACACATATAATAATAACAATAATACATACATCAACTCATATCTGCAGATATACACATAACACACACATTATGTACACACAAATAATAAAACAAATAACTCATAAAACATTTCTTTTGTACAGCTATGTTAACACCTCCTTGAGATGTTCCAGATGACCCTGCCATGTCCTACTATAAATAATGATGTCATCCAAATATGCTGCTGCAAAATTCTCAGTTCCCTGAAGGATCTGATCAATCATCCTCTGAAAGGTCGCAGGTGCCCCATGCAGCCCGAAAGGAAGGACCCGGAATTGATAGTGCCCAAACAGTGTCTTGAATGCTGTAAGTTCTTTGCTATCTGGACTTAAGGGCACTTGCCAATAGCCTTTGCACAGATCAAGAGTTGTAAGATACTTTGCACTACCAAGTTTCTCGATCAAATCGTCCGCTCTGGGCATAGGGTAAGGATCAAATTTGCTCACCGAGTTGAGTTTCCTGAAGTCCAAACAGAATCTGAGGGACCCATCTTTCTTGGGTACTAACACAATGGGGTTATTCCACTCACTGAATGATGGTTCTATAACCTCCAGTTTCTGCATCATCTCCAATTCTTGCTTCATGATGGGCAACAGCCTTTCTGGAACTCGGTAAACTGGTTGTCGGATCGGTTTCAAATCCTTCAAGTAGATGTAATGTTGTACTAGGTCTGTTTTCCCAGGTGTGTCAAGGAACAGTTGGTCAGGTATGCATTCTTGCAATTGATTTCTCTGTACAGTTTTCAGATGCTGCAGATTCAAAGGGCACTCACTTTGATGAACAGGTAAGTACTGCTCCTCTACTTCGTCCTCCTCCAACACTGCCCTCACCAAGAGCTCTTTCACAGCTGCCCCTGCTGGTTCTGGCAGTGAAGACGGACTGTGCCACTTCTTCAACATATTGACGTGGAAAGTTTGCAAAGGTTTATTTCTAGATGGCATTTCGATTTCATACGTTACAGGACCAACTTTCTTTCTCACCTGGTAAGGACCTTGCCATTTGGCCAACAGTTTGTTCTCTGATGTCGGTAGCAGCAATAAAACTTGCTCTCCTGATTGAAAGGTTCGGGACCTGGCCTTCTGGTCGTACCATGCCTTCTGCTTCACTTGTGCCTGTTGCAAGTTCTCTCGTGCTCGGGTAGCTGCCAGTTGTAACTGCTCTCTCATTTTGAGGATGTAAGAAAGGATGTTTTGCTTGGGTAGCTTGCCACTAGCTTCCCAACTGTCTCTCAAGACATCCAATGGACCTCGGACCTGGTGAGCAAAAAGTAATTCGAAAGGAGAAAACCCAGTGGATGCTTGGGGAACTTCACGGTAAGCAAACAAAAGGTAAGGCAGCCACTTGTCCCAGTCTTTTCCGGTTTCAGACACAAACTTCTTCAACATGCCTTTTAAGGTCTGATTAAATCTTTCTACCAGACCATCAGTCTGGGGGTGATATGGAGTAGTTCGAACTCTCTTAATGCCCAGTAACTGATAGACCTGCTGCAGAGTGCGACTCATGAAATTGGGACCTTGGTCAGTTAAAACTTCTTTAGGGATGCCTAGATGCGAGAAGAAGTTTAAAAGTGCAGATGCAATCTCTTTTGAAGTGACCTCTCTCAAGGGGTAGGCCTCTGGGTATCTGGTTGCATAATCACAAATTACCAGAATAAACCGGTTCCCTTTTTGACTTCTCTCTACAGGTCCGACAATGTCAACCCCTATTCTTTCAAAAGGTGTATCAACTGCAGGTATCGGAATAAGAGGTGCCTTTGCAGGTGTTCTGCCACCTGTCAACTGACACTCAGGACAAGTCTTGCAATATTCCTTCACTTCGTTATACATACCGGGCCAATAAAATCGTTTGGAAATTCTCATTAACGTTTTCATGAAGCCCATATGACCTGCCCAGGGAATAGAATGGCTGAGTTCTAACACCTTCCTGCGCTGTGCTTTGGGTACCACCAACTGTGTGCCTTCTTCACTTTGTCTGTAAAGAAGACCCTGTTTCACCAGGAACCTCTCGCCATAAAATTAACTCACAGTCTCATCTTTGCCAACTTTCTCAAAGCATGCAGACAACGTGACATCCTCTTTCTGAAGCTGCCCTAGTTCACTGGGTATGACCAAATCTGACTCACCAATCTCAGGTTCCTCCCACTCATGCTTTGTCTGTTCTGCACTATCCATCAAGTCTGCAACCCTTTTTCTGCATCTGTCCAATCTATCTTCCTCGGACAACCCTTCTTCACCTAAACTTTCCTCTATAAAAAATGGCATCTCCTGAAGGGTGCTATCTACAGACTCTTGGGATTTGGACACCTGGGTAGACTTTTGAGCCTGCTCTCTCGAGTAACTACTCCACACCAAGCTGTCTCCTGCACCAAGTCTGCTAATATGGGCATATCAGTCCCTAGCAACACTGGATATGGCAGATTTGTGGCAACACCTACATTCATCAAAAATGGCTGATTGTTAACCTCCAAATACACCTCAGCGGTAGGCAATTCTGACTTGTCTCCATGTACACAAGAAACCGTTACGGTCTCCTCAGTCCATGACTCTCTGGCTATATACTGTGACTGTACTAAAGTACGTACACAACCTGTGTCTACCAACGCTGTTAGTGGCTTACCATTCAACAACACTGAAATGATGGGTTCCTTATCTAAGTTAACTACAACCTTAGGGCTGGATTGGGGCACATAACACAATCTAGCAGATTTAGGTTTTCTCAAAGGGCAATGTGGACCAGTATGCCCTGCCTCTGCACAATTGTTACATACTATATCATCTTTAGACAAAGTCTGGCATGTAGCTACCGGTAGTGTGGGCTTCAGGTGAGTGGTTTTCAAAATTTGGGCTTGATTTTGAGAGAACGAACTACCCCCTGACCCCACAGACTTACCTCTTGCTGCCGGATAGATACCAGAATACCGAAAGGTCCCAGAAGATCCTTTCCGCGCTGCTATATAGGATTCTACCAGGTCGGCTGCTTCTCCTCCAGTGCCGGGGTTTCTCTCCTTCACCCAAGTCCTCACCTCTGGATACAGCACCTTCATATACTGCTCCAACACCACGGTCTCCATCACTTCTGTTTTGCTGCTCACCTCCAGCTGGTCCCACTTTGAGAACAAGTCCTTTAAGCGGATGTACAGCTCCGTTGGGGACTCATCAAAGGCTGTGTTTAATGAACGAAATCTCAGTCTATAAGTCTCTGGACTAATCTCATACTTCTTGAGAATTACCTCTTTAACTCTATCATAGTCAGAGGTAAAGGTAGGCGCCATGGCGACAAAAGCACTTCTCGCTTTTCCAGTGAGCCACGGAATCAGATGAACAGCCCAGTCCTCCCTTTGTACACCTGTACACCTCTGCCAGCCTCTCGAACGTAGTCAGAAAATGTTCAACATCATCACTGTCTTGTAGCTTTGGCAACGGAGGCACATGATCCAGCACTCGTGTAACTGGCTGATCTGAACAGGTAGCTTTATGCCTAGTACGCTCCACGTCCATCTGCATCTGCGTGACTTGATGATTGAGGACCTTGTACTGCTGCTCCCGTTGAGCTGACTCTCTCTCTTGCCTCTCGTCCCTCTCCTTCTGGTACTGGAGGAAGGCCTGAAACATCCCTGCCAGGGCTGTCACAGCTGCATCACCTGTGGTGGTTGGAACCTCAGCAGGTTGGAAACTTTCCTCTGGAACGCCACACACTGCACCTTGATCTCCTTTCGTTTCCACATCTGTAGTCACCTGACCCCTGGTCTTCGGTGGCATTTTGATTCACTGTCACTTTTACCGCTATTTGTTTCCTTCACTTCTGACACCAACTGTTACGATAGCAGTAGCGGATGGAGGCCCAAAGGGACAGAGGAAGCCGTTGGTCAGGTTCAAGGATACATTTTATTTGCCACACGATGAGTCACTGTACGTGCAGCCGCACGACACAAACAGCACTTCCCAACCCCATACTAAATTTCTGGAGCCTTTTTATAGGCCTAACTCCTCCCATGGTCCGGGACATACCATTTGAAAAGGTAATTATATTTCACATAAATCACATACACATATAATAATAACAATAATACATACATCAACTCATATCTGCAGATATACACATAACACACACATTATGTACACACAAATAATAAAACAAATAACTCATAAAACATTTCTTTTGTACAGCTATGACGGATGAAACCCCCCCGGTGATGTCACACACACGGACGCGCTACCAAGATGGCGCGGACACAAGTATAAATAAACCGGATTTTTAACTGAACAGGTTTGGCAAATGACTCGTCAAATGTGGTAAGTATATTTGTATGACTCTTAACACTGTTCTTAATAAATCATTTAAACCAAATAATAATGGTGAGGCGTTTTATTTCTATACATCAGACAACAATCTTATTATGTTATATACACTGATGTTACAGCCACTGATTCCCCATATAACCCACGTAAACCAGGTAATACTAACATACAGGACATAATACACCACAACACACCTTTAAACATACAATAACATAAAATTTTACACAAGTCCGTGTATACATGATTGTCAGTGCCGGCAAACAGACCGTGTTACCATGACGCCGATGTATGAATGAAATGTGCGTGTGTGTGTGCGTATTCAGTCCGTGCATATTCACAGGCTTACCCTGTGACACATAGCACATACAACTGTACCGAAACCGTGACTTTAAAACTATGAAACAAACCGAACTGTGAAAAAGTTGAACTGTTCCACCCTAATATTTACATAAACATTTGGCAGACCGACGCTTTCATTCAAAGCGACTTCCAATAGATAAAATCTATTAAAAAAAAAAAAAAAAATTATATTATATATATATATATATATATATATATATATATATATATATATATATATATATATATATATATATATATATATATTACAAATGTATATAATGATAGATGTTTTAAAAGAGCATCTTAAAGACAAACTAGCACACTGTTTTACATATGGGGATACAGTATTTTTTTGTGCCAAAATTGACCAGAAATTGATTTTCCATTTCTAGCCTACAATATGTAGCCTAGTGTACAATGCTTATTTATTTTGAAGGTGACAAAGGAAGCAACAGTAGCACTAGTGCTGTTGTGCTCCTGCTGTTGAACAATAGAGGGTGGACAATTCAGCTTTTGAGTCAGAGCAGGAACCTTCAGGTAACGTTTAAGCTATTAGCAAAACTAAACATGCTGGCTATACTCTTAGAACAATACGTGCTTTTATGTTTTATAAGGTCATCAGTAGTAGGACTGTGATCATTGGGACATGCAATTGATGGCTGCATAATTAAGATAATAGATTATTGAAAGTGCTTATTTCATATTGCAGAGAAACTCAATGTGCAGAGTGAGAGAGAGGGGGATTAAGGGAAAGATGATAGAGGCAGTAAATGCCTTGATACTTCTTGATACTTCATTTGATTATTTTGCCCGTCCACAGTCTAAGGATTTTGTTTTATTTTTTAAGTATAACCCAATTCAAACAACTGAAAGAGCCAAAGAGTTTAGCAGTCTGGTGGACACATGAATTGGGTGGTGGTGAATGCAGCAACAGAGGTGGCCTGGGGTGGAGTCAAATTCCCGGCCTGATTTACTGTCCCAGTTCGCCACTGACAACAGGCTTGGTCGAGATGCATTGGCGTCATGCAGACCGATCGGCGCATGACACCAAAGCACCACAAAACCAATCCAAAAGCATAAAGAGTGTGGTTTGCTTTCCAATCACTCACGCGGCACACTGAAAAGTCCACGCAGCGCCAATGCATCCAGAGCATGCCTAAACACACAATCAACAGTGGTGGACGTTGCATTGCTATTGATGTTCATGGCTTTGCAATCTACATCGGCATCTAAACACAGCAAAATCAAGATGTTTGCGTTTAGATGTTATTTTAAAAATGGCAATCAAACATTTCTGTCCATCTTGTTGGACACAGTAACCCCAACCCCAGCCCCTGACACAAGCGGTCCAACGCCTGTGAATAACACCAGTTCTTCTGAAGGGGCCATAACCCGAGTAATGGTATTTTTCACTGTGTGTAAAAGGCCTCTGAATTCCTCCTCTTCCCATCCACAGACAAGATATGGAAGTTCCGAAGGTCTGGGCACAGGTGTCAGATTGCTGAAAGTTCCCTTCTCAGGGGAATGCACCAGGGAGGGGCTGATGCCATAAGCATGAGCTCTGAGAACCAAGTTTTGTTGGGCAAATATAGCGCCACTATCAAGACCTGTTCCATATCCTCTCTGACTTTGCACAGAGTCTGTGCGATGAGGCTCACTGGGGGGAACGCATATTTGCGTAGGTCCCTGGGCCAACTGTGTGTCACTGTGTGCATGCCAATGGGAGACTCAGTCAGGGAATACCACAGTGTGCAATGGGAGGATTCCTGCAAGGCAAACAGATCTATCTGTGCCTGGCCAAAAATGACTCCCAATCACCAGAACCGTCTGGGGATGGAGTCTCCACTCGCCCTGGAGTGTAACCTGTCATGTGAGTGAGTCTACTGTGTGACTGAGGTTGCATGGAATGTGAGTGGTTCACAGAGACTTGAGACTCTACTCACTCAAAAGAAAGAGATGGCGGATGAGTTATGACATACAAAGGGAGCAAACATTGCTCTGATGATTGATATAAGCTACCGTCACTGTGTTGCCTGTCTGGACTAACATGTGCTAGTATGTGTCCTTCAGGTCCCCTGACACACGTTAACATGTTACAAGGTGAAAATTCTGAACGAGAGCCCATGATGGGCACAATGAAGTGAAATTCTTGAGTACAATAAAGTAAGGGCTCTAAAACCCTTTTTTAATCTCGTCGTTAATCTTGTAAAACGAATGCCACTGAACTTTGATGGCCACCTGGCAAACGAATTGTGTAGCCGAGTTGATTGGTTCTGAGCTACCCAGTCGTTCAGACACGCACCAGTGGAACTACATTTGATGTACTTGAGGCAGGGTTCCTGCGGCATTTTGGAGCAAGGCTCCCCATACCGGAAGACTTTGTGTCCCACATGATGCATGGTGATAGGTGACCAACACTGACCTTGCTCCTCAGGTCTGTTGAAGAAGCCACAGACAAACACGGGAATCGGAGTTTGCCAAGGTTCGTCATCCTGACTTGGCAACACACCTGGAACATCAAAACGTGAGGAGGCAGTGTGTCGGCATCTGAACAGGCTCTGATACTTAAATTCAGTGCCTGGCTGTCATGACAATGAGGGCCATGAATGCCATATGTGTGTGTATGACCCAGGGAAAAAGGAAATTGCTCTTTATAATGACAGTTTGGTGGCTGACTGCCAAGTGGCAAACAGCCAAAGTGGTGCTCTATCCACCTCCCATCCCCCCTTAGGAAGTGGAGCTAGGCTGGTCAGCAAGTCCCTCATCCCTGAGTCACTCATCTCAAGTCTGTTTTGAAGACTTCCAAGGGTTCTTAGTAGCCTGATGATGAGGTAAATGATCATTTTGTGCAGGGGGCTATCCCCGGTGTTGAAAAGGTGGAGGTTGTCTCTTCAGAGTGCTGGGGGTAGAATCCGACCCATGTCAAGGCAAGATGTGTTTAATGGCCTCCATCTGTTTCTTAACTGTCGATAATTGCTGGGCAAAATCCTTGACGGTGTCACCAAAGAGACCAAACTGGGAAATGGGGACATCAAGAAAGCAAACTTTCTCAGCATCCAGCATCCCCATCAGGTTGAGCCACAAGTGGTTTTCCTGGACCACTAGTGTGGACATCACCCTCCTCAGAGCCTGCACCATGAATTTTGTAGCTTGTTGGGCATAATCAGTCACTGAGCACAGTTCCTGCATCATTTCAGGGTTGGGGCCACCATTGTGCAGATCTTTTAAAGGCCATGTTGCAGGATAACCACCACTTTCGATTAATGGGTACATAATTTACTCAAGATATGTATATAATTTTTAAAAGGTCTTAAAGACCTTTTTTTTACGCAACTAGGTGATGACGTCACGTTGGGGAGAAGTCGAGGAAAGGTAGCCTCAGCCTAGTATGATTCCAGACAACCCGTAACCCGTGTTTTTCCAACCTTAAACCCTTGAAAGTGCACTGGAACGGCAGTCAAACCCATGACTTCCCACCCATGAACTCGTGTCTCGTACTAAATCGATGCACTCCGAGTTCCGAGGTCACACAGCACACGAAACAACGATGGCAGCCCCTACGAATAATACTGCCTACGGATGCAGTGTTTATGCAAGTGGTACACGTTGAAAAAATGATTTTAGGTCAGTGTAACGTTGCAATAAAATAAATAATCTAGTTACAATTCCTTGCGCTCAGAAAGTTTGGCGTAACTTGCCTGGAACGGTACAAAGTCGTTAGTCGTGGTATGAAATAGTGATGACGAGCTCAAAAACCTGCCTGAAACGCAGCATCAGAACTATAGCGACTGACTGGGATGAGGAAGAGGTGGCAAGAACCAACATGCATGATGGCCCGTAGCCGTATAATTTCGAACCAGCCAGACGTGAGAGGGCAAATGAGGAATTGCCAAGAACTGTTGTCCGTCAAAGCTAATTAAATGAATGGTCCAAGGAGAATGAGTGGAGAGTTGGTGAAGTGTCCTGGTGAGTTGCTGGACTAGAGAGTATGACACAATAATGACACATATATTTTTATCTGTCATTGAATAGCACAGAGTGAAAAATCAACATTTTCTTTATATCTAGTGGCAGTGATCATGACGTTAGTTCAAATAAGTACCGGTAACCTTTGTCATAGTGTCGTAGTACTGGTAAACTAAAAAAGGCATCCTGCTAGCTATATGGACGTTTCTAAGCGTTTATCTCTTCCTCCGGGTGAAAGTGTTGTTGCAAATGTAGCCGCGTGTCTGTCGCTGTGTTTGGCAGGTGCTTGTGTGGGCAGTGCAGTCCCATGGAAACTGCGCTGGAAAGCTTGTGCTGTAGGTAAGTGAGTGCGTTTGGGTCACTGTTGGTTGATATCACTCTATCTATCGGTCTATCTATCTATCTATATATATCTATGTATTTATCTATTTATCTATAATCTGTATACTCTCGTCTCTCTAGTCACTCTCAATGCTCTCAAGGCGGGCTTTGGTAAATTCTCTCCCCAACGTGACGTGATGCAATGCATTGTGGGGGAAAGGAGACCGCTGTAAGATATTACATACTTATATTATATTCCGTTTTGTGATACCCAACAACATAAAATACAATGGATAACAGTTTAAATGTTTATTACCAACAAGCAAACTGCACAAATTCGTTAAAAAATTAACCCTGCAACATTAACATCTTGGATAGATAGACCTGCAGGAAAGCCATGGCGTGCTGGGCGGAAACAGCTTGTCCAGAAGCAGCAGAAGTTCTCGTGACAAAGGATGGGGTAAAATACACGCCCAGGACAGGAGTCTCGGATGACGGTGTTTTGTGGGCACAGATGCACTGCAATCGCTCTCTCCACCTAGGGGGCCTCTGTAAACCCCCACTCTGGACCAGCCTCAAGAGTGATGAGAACCGAGGTGCCGTGTACTGTCTTCTGGCAGAAAAAGGTGCCTTCCACAATTTTGTCAACTCCTCATGCACTACCATGAAAAAAAGAACTGGGGCAAAGCAAAGCTGTGTGTCCCGCTCGGAACCCAAGAGCCAGTCATCCAGCCAACAGAATCAGTCGTCTACTGATGATGCTCTCAGCTGCATGGATAAGTACGGCCGTCATCTCAGTGTTAGCCTCAGAATGAAACAGAGCACCCAGAGGTGCAGCTCCAGCTGACTCATCAGCTTCTAATGGTACTAGCGCACTCTCTGATGCTGCGATCGACAGCTCATCCTCCTCACGAGCCCCGAATGAGAAATTACACTCTAGCTGAAATGATCTCTCAACCTCATCAGTTAACTCTACTGGAAGACTAGCTGTGGGAGGAACGAGAGGTTTGCAGAGATTCACATGGCAAAGCTATTCTCATGAGGCCTCCTTGCTTTTCCTCAACGCATATCACAGAGACCTTTTACATGAAAATAGAAGAACCAGGATGAGAAGCAGCTGAGTCATTGCCGTTTAGAAAAGAATGTGAGTAGCGAGTGCAGCATGCCTATGGGCATGTCCTCACTCGAAGGACATAACCCAACCACAATGGTTGCTTCAGTGTGGGCATGGCCCACACCAGGATGCTCAGGGCATGGCCAGCTATGCAAATTTTGCTAGCCAATTTCATTTATCTTTTCTCATTGATGTCAGAAGTGTCTGGGATCCCAAGTGCGACCCCTAGTGTTGGAAGTTCAACACAATGTCAAAGTGACCGACTGAAAGGGAATCTATGTTTGTTTCATGAGTCATACTCAATTTGTCAACCAAGTGGCAAAACACATGACAAAGAAAACACCAGAACAAACCTGTTAAGTATCACAAGTAGAGCGATTATCTGTGAGCGCTGGCATGAACTGTATGAGATACTTACCTGTATATCATTGTGGGGATTCCAGTCAGAGTCAAAGATGATGACTGTGTCCGCAGTGGCCAAATTGATTCCCAGACCGCCCGCTCGTGTAGAGAGAAGAAAACAAAACTGACATGCACCAGGAGCTGTGTGACAGAAAGAGAAAGGGATCTGATTTGTAAGATTTCATCATACATTTTGGCCACCCAAAAAGTCATGTCATCATAACAAATAACAAAATGATTAAAATCTCAATAAAACGCAATCACTTAACCCCAACACCACAAAACAACAAAATAAATTCTCCCACCAACACAATAGAAAATATATAATTATGGCACAACTGTTGTTCAAATTTTTATATATCTTTCAAATCTTTGTAACATTCAAATTTAACAATGATTCCAGACTTTATAATGCTTTAAACCGAGATATAATATCGCAACCATGTCTGTTCTCAAGTAATTTTGCCCTTGTAAATGTCAAGTTCTTCTTGCTCAAGAATAAAATTAATCAACTGCCATTTTAAGATAAGAAATTCAACATTTGGCATAAACTTTTCTCCACATCTGAAAACAACTGACTCAATTGCTCCAAGAATTGAATAAGTCTTACCAACAAATAAAGATGATTTCTTTTTGCCATGGCATCTGAATAGTTATTAAAACTAAACCTCTGACTCAGTGGTTCTCAAACATTTCAAACCAGACCACCCTTGTTCATATCAGACCATCTAAGTACCACTAAACGCCAGTGTTATGGTATACTTTTCCGTGTCATATATCACCTGAAAGCACCACAGGATCACTGCTCTGGCTAATTCTCTAGCTGTATCCAAAACACCAAACAGAAATATTACTCAGTTAATTTATGTACAAAATATAAATGCCTAGTGAGCTGTACTTACCATTAAATCTGTCAATGGCTTCCTGTCGGAGAGCTCCAGTGATGCCTCCATCAATTCGCTCATACTTATAACCCTCATAATCCAGGAAATCCTCCAGCAAATCCAGCATCTTGGTCATCTGAGGGGGAAACAGTGTGTAAGAATAAATAAGATCTAGTAAAACATAATGAAATCAAAATGTTCAGACCAAGTACCATATCTGATAAAAATTAGACCATCCAAGTAACACCTAGCCTGTCATGAGATCCATGTTACACTGTAATTATTAGAAACACAAAGGTGTTTAATTTGAAAATGGAGCAGCAATTATATATATATATATATATATATATATATATATATATATATATATATATATATATATATATATATATATATATATATATATATATATATATATATATATATATATATATATATATATATATATAAATAAAACTAAACACCATTTAAAAACCATTATAAGTTGCAATGTTCCACCACCACCTGGGGGCACTAAACAACCACAATTTGGGAGCTCATATAATAACAAATACAGAAAAGCTTCTTATGTATAAAATACAGGTTGAGTGAAAGTATTTAAATGTGTGTCTGTACCTGAGAGAACACTAGCACTCGATGGCCTTGCTCTTTCAGTTTTCTGAGCATTTTCTGCAGCAGCATGAGTTTCCCAGAAGCCTTAGTGAGACCTGAACCTTCATACGCTCCACTTGGTGTTTTGGGAGCTTCCTGTAACACAACAAGACAGCCTATGATACACACGTGCACAACAAAAACCCCTGTCAAACACTAAACACAACTATTATCTATTATCTTAAACATATTAACTATTATCTTAAACATTTCAATAATATTCGAATAACATTTTCTGACAGCAGGTGGCAGTATTTCACACTAAATAAATCAATTTGGCACCAATCGAAGATAGGAGCAAGAAGAGTGAAAACTCCATCCAAATGAAAGTTTTTTTATCGCTGTCAGAAATACGGTGTGTATTCTTACGTCAGAAGCGACGGGGAAGAGGTAGGGGTGGTTGCAGCACTTTTTTAGATCCATCATAATGTTGAGCAGAGACACCTGGTTCCCTCCTCCCTTAGAATTCAGCGCCTCGAAATTACGCGTCAGAATGAACTTGTAGTATTTTCTGTTTATACACAGTGTGCACATAAAAACATATGAAAATAAACTGGCATTCACAGTAAGAAATTTATGTAAACAATCTTAAATTATCTTGATACTAAATACATCAACACATTTTGTTTATGAAATCAATGTTGTATGACTTACTTCTGCATGGGGCTGAGCTCCACTCGGACGATCAGCTCAGTTTTGGCCGGCATGTTCTTAAACACATCAGCTTTGAGTCTCCGGAGCATGTGTGGGCCAAGCAGGTCATGCAGTTTCTTAATCTGGTCCTCTTTAGAGATGTCCGCAAACTCCTCTAGAAAACCCTCTAGATTACTGAGGGACAGAAATAAAGCGATGCAGTAAAATTAATTAGAGCATTAAAAGTGTCTTGTCTGTCAAAAAGTATCTGGACACTTCAGCCACACTAAAAATGCATATCATATAACATAATCAGCCAAATTCTTTTTAGGCAGCTTTTATGGTTTGTTTGAGAATATAAATATTTTTTTTATGTGTATGGTCATACTTGAAGCGGTTGGGCGTCAGGAAGTTGAGCAAGTGGAAAAGTTCTTCCAGGTTGTTCTGGAGTGGAGTTCCTGTTAGAAGCAGCTTATGGTCTATCTTGTAGTCATTCAGTCTCCTGAAGAACTAACAAACCAAAACATCATCAGTTTTCACTTAATTGGAAATATACAAGGTGCTTTACTAACCAAGCCTAACCATGTGCCTTAAAGGCCTCAGTAGAATGTGTTACTCATTTTCTGTGCCTTTCTGAATTCGGATTTAGATTTCGGGCACATCCCTATATGAAACCATGATGTGCGGGCCAATCACAAACTACTTTACACCTTTTTGAATGAAGTTTCCAAATGGGAGTAAATTTGTATAAAGGTTTTCACAAATACAGTTATTAGCACAACTCACTAAGTTGTTTTAAGCAACAAATCAGCACATTAGAATGGTTTCTTAGGGATCATGTGACACTGTAGCCTGGCGTAATGGCTGCTGAAAATTCAGTTTGTCATCAGAAACTATTGTAAAATAAATTAAAATGTGACTCTGGACCACAAAACCAGTCTAAAGTCGCTGGGGTATATTTTTAGCAACAGTCAAAAAAATAATTGTATGGGTCAAAATTATCGATTTTTCTTTTATGGCAAAAATCATTAGGATATTACGTAAAGATCATGTTCCATGAAGATATTTTGTAAATTTCCTATCGTAAATATATCAAAACTTCATTTATGATTAGTAATATGCATTGCTTATAATTCATTTGGACAACTTCAAAGGCGATTTTCTCAGCATTTTGATTTTTTTGGACCTTCAGATTCCAGTTTCAAATAGTTGTATCTCGGCCAAATATTGTCAGATGGAAAGCTTATTTATTCAGCATGATGTATAAATCTTTGAAAAAATGTATAATTAAGAATGGTTTTGTGGTCCAGGGTCCCAAATACAAAACAGTTACATCATTCAAATTTGTTTTACTGTATTATTATTTTACTGTGTGGTAAGACAATTATTTCAAATAACAATAAACTTTACACTATACACAGTGTAAGACAAATTACATGCAAAAAAAATTGTTTTAGACACACTGATCTATATTTTTTCCCTCTATGACTTTCTTAACTTAGATAATGATTGAATGAAAATGTGTAATAGCCTTATTAGGATGGTTTCAAATGCTGTTTTTTTTGTGTCATCTTCAATCTACGGTGTTGCAAAAAATCCAAGAAGTAATTTCCTGTCCTGTATTTAATTAGAATGAATCATGCAAAGACACACACTCTCAAACCAGACAAAATTTGTACAAAAAACAGGAAAACCCAACTAAATCAGTGTACCTTGGACTGGTTGTTTTTGAGGCGGTGGGCTTCATCCACTACAAGACAGGCCCATTCAATGGACTTGAGAACGTTCTGGTCTATGGTCACAAGCTCATAGGATGTTAACAACACATGGAACTTAATGGGAGCTTCTCTCTAGAGGGACAATGGGTAGAAAATGAAAATAATGTTTAGAGTAAAGTCACTTTTACAGCACCATATGACATCCTTTCCCTCTTCTCTCATACTATGGCTCCTTTCATTCTGCCATTTTTTTATTTTCCTTCTCACATTCTCCATCTTTGCATTTCACCACCTTCCAGCGCTCATCTCCTCTCCTTCTCACCTGTAATTTGAAGGTTTTTTTTCCTCCCTTCACTGCCGTGTCATCAAAGGTGAACTCATTCTCACGGATGATGGCCCGGCTGTCCTTGTCTCCGGTGTAAGTGACAACGTAGAAGTCAGGAGCCCACATCTCAAACTCTCTCTCCCAGTTAATGATTGTGGACAGTGGTGCGCTCACCAGGAACGGACCTTTAGTGTGTCCCTGCAGAGAGAAATGGACAGAGAGGAACACAATGGGAGAAACAAATATAATGAGAGGTTCAAAAGATTACTTGTCATTTAACATTCACTTTTGTAACCTGACCCTCACAGACCTCTTTAAAGAGTGAGTAGAGGAAAACAATAGTCTGGATGGTCTTGCCCAAGCCCATTTCATCAGCCAGGATGGTGTCTGTTCCCTGAGCCCAGGAGAACCGCAGCCAGTTCAGCCCCTCCAGCTGATAGAGATGCAATGTACCTCCCGTCTCTGTCACAAAGTCTGGCTGCTCCTCATACTTGATTGTCGGCTGAAGGAAGAAAGATGGGGAGAGAAAGGTGGTCCTATCTGCCTTAAAAGCTAAAAAATCTAACATCATAGGAGGTCAAAATAGATGGCAGTGGGCAGAAAAAAGGTGTAAAGAAAGAATAAAAAAGTTTTGTGGGCTGCTGACAGGTAGATAGACAGTTCAAGAAAACAAATATAATCAGATAAAGAATGAATCAACAACATAAAAGAGTGGCTTTCAAAATGTGGTATGCTACACAAATCAATAGTTTTAAAGCAGGGATGCCCAACCCTGCTCCTGGAAGGCCAGCATTTAGCTCCAACTCTAATGAAACACCTGAACCAGCTAATCAAAATCTTTAGGTTTACTGGAAACTTTGTTTTAACTTTTTTACTATTTCAAAATAATATCAACAATTTATTCCATTTGGAATTTTATGTTTATTTTTTTCTCAACGTCTTTAATAATTTAATAATTTAAATATAGCTTTGCACAGGCACAGCACTGCATGCCACAATGTGTTCCAAACACCGAGAAGAAAGCAGCAGTTATTGTTATTGTTTGGCCTCAAATTATATATATACACATGTTAAATGTATCAATCATAATTCATTTTGTGATTCCAACTATGTTCATCAATAAAGCAATAGTTATAGGGGAGGGGGGGTAAATATGATTTCAGTTCAAATTATGATTTAATGTGTTTTTTAGAATTTTAATTTAAAGTTAAATTATGGATAATATATTAAATAATACTAATTTAATTTACTAAAATATTATATTAATATTATCTATTATTAACTTTATATATTATTATATACTTGGCCACACGTAACTTAACTTCTTAATTTAAAATATTAATAATTTAGTAAATTAAATACTACATCATTCCTTGGTTGAGAAGCGCTAGTCTAGCAGCAGCATGATTTATTTTAACTGCAGGATATTACCAATATTATTAAAAAAAAAATTATATTATATATTATGTTTAAAAAAATTTCAGGTGCTAAAAACACATGGGGAACACCGTTCTGACCAGGAGTTTTCAAACCTGTCCTAGAGGCCCCCCAGCCCTGCACACTTTATATGTCTCCTGATTTAACTCATCAGCTCGCTAGTAAACAATACAACACCTGACGGGGTGTCTGATCAGAGAGGCATACAAAATGTACAGTGCTGGGGGGGGGGCTCCAGGACAAGATGGACTGTACTTGTTTGACTTAACCACAGATTTGAGTAAAAATGTTACTTGGCCTTAAAAATATTATTCCAGAACCACTTGAATAAAAGACAGGGGTGACACTAACGTCATTAACAGGTGTGCTTGGAGCATCATCATTCTCCTCTCTCCTCCTCATCTTCCTTGGCTTCTCTGGGTCTTCCTTCATCACTTCCTCCCTGTGAGAAAAAAAGAACCAAAACACTGCTTATTCCATCATCTAATATATGCTGCTAGAAAACAACGATTCTGTAAGAAATCATAACCTTGGTGATATCATGTACAACTGTACCTGTGTCTCCAGTACGCCGCTTTGTGCGGACCAAACTCAGGGATGTCCAGCTCATCTCTCTCCCAGGTGCACTGGTCATAGGTCAGATCTCGCCATTTAACCAGGTAGTGGTAGTTGCCCTTTTTATCCACACTGTGCTCAAACACACAAATACATCAACTGTAATATTCTTACAGTACAAATTATTAGTATATGCAGTATAATGCAGTAGATTAAAACAAAAAAAACACACACCTGTGATTGATTATTCTGTGCACCATCATCCACTCAGGCTTGATGCCATATCTGTAGTACTTCTCTTCCAGAATGGCATATTGAGGGTCTTTGGCCCTTCGCTTCTCACTCTTCCCAGAATCCTCCTCTCCCCCCGAGCCATAGTCCAGACTGGGTGGCTCATCCATGTCTGTTTTCCTCTGATAGTTCCGGAACATCACAGAGTGGAAGATCTCGAGCTGAAGAAGGACAGATATGGATAAGGGAAAAGTTTGCATCCTTTAACAGTTTTGTCTGTCTCACACTGTCGTACTCTCGCACCTGTAGCTCTGTGATCCAGGTGCAGTGCCAGTAGGACTGTCTTGCTAGCTTTACAAAGAATTCTCTCTCTGGACGACCCTTCATAGGCGGAGGGGGCGGTGCATCAGGGGGTGCATCTGGGGGTGGAGGGACAGGAACTGGGGCTGGTGGATCACCCCATCGCCAGTGCAGAATTTTTTGTACTCGCCCTTTTATTGGGGGACACTAAAAAACAGATGACAGAAGTTGCAGATCATATTACATACTTCCACAAGACAATCATTCATTCATTTGCAAAGTATAAATTACAAATTAAAAATCGCAAGCTTATGTCTATTTTCCTTAAGTAACCTAATAAATTACAAAACAATCACTAAAGACAAAACCAACCACAATAATTTTGCACCAAACTAAAATCACTACAAGTAACTCGACTCACTTACCGCAGCTAAGCACATCTAAAATCAACCCTTCTATTTATATACTTTATATTTATATAAATATACTTTATTTTATTGTGTGTATTAGGAAACATAAATTATTAAAATAAAAAAAATAAAATAGCTATATATACAGTACAGACCAAAGGTTTGGACACACTTCTCATTCAAAGAGTTTTCTTTATTTTCATGACACTGAAGGCATCAAGGGCTATTTGACCAAGAAGGAGAGTGATGGGGTGCTGCGCCAGATGACCTGGCCTCCACAGTCACCAGACCTGAACCCAATCGAGATGGTTTAGGGGTGAGCTGGACCGCAGACAGAAGGCAAAAGAGCCAACAAGTGCTAAGCATCTCTCGGGGAACTCCTTCAAGACTGTTGGAAGACCATTTCAGGTGACTACCTCTTGAAGCTCATCAAGAGAATGCCAAGAGTGTGCAAAGCAGTAATCAAAGCAAAAGGTGGCTACTTTGAAGAACCTACAATATGACATATTTTCAGTTGTTTCACACTTTTTTGTTATGTATATAATTCCACATGTGTTAATTCATAGTTTTGATGCCTTCAGTGTGAATCTACAGTTTTCATAGTCATGAAAATAAAGAAAACTCTTTGAATGAGAAGGTGTCCAAACTTTTGGTCTGTACTGTATACAGATGATTTCATTCCTGTGAAGCAAAGCTACATATTCAGCAGCCATTATTATTCCAGTATTCAGTGTCACACTTCATTCTAATATGCTGATTTGGTGCTAAAACATCTCTTATTATAATAATATTTCTTTGAAAACTGTGATACCCTTTTTCAGGATTCATTGATAAAAAGAAAGTTTGAAAAAAATAGTACCCATTATTAAAAAATTAAATAATGAATGTAATTCTTTACTATAACTTTTGATGCATTTAATGTGCCTTGCTGAATAAAAGTATAAAATTATTTAAAAACTTGGTGACCTCAAATATATTATATATATATATATATATATATATATACACACACACACACACACACACACACACACACACACGGGTGTAAATAAACACATACACACACACATATATATATATACAGGACGATTGTTCTAATTTTAAATTAAAAACAACTTCTTTGTCTTTTTAAGGCTAATTTCATCACTAGCATGATATGTATTCTAAACACCCATAATAAAATAATATTTTCACACATTTCTCCTTAGTTAAACAACATTACAGTTTGACTAAAAATGACAATAAAAATCTGTTCATGATATTTACCTTGAATTTCCGTCTCTTCTTCACACATCACATGTCTCATATTTCATCTCAAGCATGCTCTCCATGGACTCCATTGTAACCAAGTACGCTAACTTTTGAAAAAACTTTTCAAGGGCCAAAACTGTTTGTCAATGGTGACTCCACAACTACAGGTCAGCAATCCCATAAGTCATTTATTTCACAATAAATATTGAAATGGTTTGTGTTTCTATTATCATAGTTTTAATTCTTAGTTTTAAATTGAATGTTTGGGTCTGAGACATGAGGAAAACAATAAACTGTGTAAATTTAGCATTTAAGACACTTGAAAATGAGAAAATATTAATGATGGAGGTACTGTTTTCAAGACACTTTCAATACAAAAAAAAGAAATAAACATTAAGGCTTCTGACATAAAATTGGCAGTACAGTGGTGGAGCATTACTCACAGTGCAGCGTGGACAGAGCCACTCTCCGTTGGGGATCTCGGGCATTGGGGGGTTCAGGCAGTGAATGTGATAGGATGACGGGCAAGAGTCACAGCACAGCAGCTCTCCTCCATCCTTACACACACGACAGAACTCCATGTGATCATCCTCCTCTTCCTCTCCACCCAGCCCTGCCTCCAAATCCCGGACATCATCACACTCCTCTTCAAAGTCCTCAAACTCTTCTTCCTTTGCTTCCCACTGGATTCCTTCTTTCTCCTGAAAAAACAAAACAAAAAAACATGCACTTTCATAACAATGAATCTAGGAAAGCTTAATCTGAAGATCTTAAACAGGGGAACAAAAAACTGAAAAAAAGTTATGATTTATCTCATACTATATCCAAACCAACATTTTTTGTTTGATGTTTATTAATGATTCTAATATAAAAATGCGGAAAATGTATCAGATGATGTCTGTAACTCTGTAAGGTTGGGTGGAGGTGACTCACACAGTGAGGGCAGCTCCACTTGCCCTCGGGGGCTTTCTCCAGCTCAGGCTCAAGACAGACCAGGTGGTACGCTCGAGGACAGGTGTCACACAGAATGATCTCTCCTCCCTGCTGACAAACCTCGCAGTAGTCCTGATGGTCAGTCTCATAGCCATCGCCATCCTCATCACCCAGCAGCGCTGGTAGAAAAGCAGACAGCGAGAGATTTTAACCCTCTGAGGCATAATTTCCATGCATTCAAAAGATTTTAAAAGTGATTTTTAATCATTAAAGGCACTGATATACATCACACAAAAACAAAGAGCAGAATTATGTTACATAGTTTTTAACAAAATCAGGCAAACTTGCAAGAACAATTTGCTCTGGCTGGTGAACACCTTCAGACTATCATTGATTAGAGGTGATTATGCACCAGACAGGTGTGCTCTGGGGCTCCGCCTTCTTTGACAATAAAGTCTTCTCACATCCGTGAGTAAAGACATGAACACACAGGAGAGATGCCTTATATTAGATATTGAAGTAGTAACTTGTATTGTGTCAATATGTGTGTTGTATTTTTATGTGTCAACTCTGAAAAGCCGCTTGTTTTTATAACAATCTATTGTATGGAGTGCTAAATAAATAAACTTGACTTGACTTGACTAGAGCACCAAATTACAGAGCTGGTGCAAACATATGCATGTCGATGCTTTCTTAACATCTGTTTTCTCAACACTGTCATTTTTGTTGTTTTTTAGATTCTTATTGAAATGAAAGTATTTACATATTCATCTAAGCGTAACTCTCAGCAACATGGGCAGGATCAGCATTTTCACTAACAGTATAAAAAAGCAAAGGTATTCAAACTTCTTTTTTCCCCTAAGCAAAGAACTTCACTGTGAGTATATAACGACATTAAGGGTGTACATCCAAACTACAATGGCTGATTATCTTTAGTACTTACCCACAATTCTATGGGGATGAACCAAGAAAGGTTAATTGCAATGAATGAACAATTGTGGAAAAACTGTGTATGATTAGTCTTGTTTTCACGTCAAAAGGAGTTTTTTGATTCTTGATTTAATTCATACATCCAAGGGTTAAAAAAAATATTTTTAAAGACAAATCCAGAATAATGATAAAGAAAAGTAAATGCCTCACCCTTTTTCTTCTTCTTTGCTGGGCGACCCCTTTTGTTCTTCTTGACCCGTCCCGAGCTGTCAGAGCGGACTGAAGAACTGTGAACGCTAGAGTTTTCCTGCTCAGAATCATCCTCATCCACCTCCTCACTCTGCATAACAACCACACACATGATCAAACACAACCACTGCACCCAACACACATTTATGTGCACACATATTGCACACAAACTCTCACCGAACTACTCTTCTTCCTCTTGTTACCAAGCGCTCCCAGTTTAATGCGCAGAGGTGCCATTTTCTTGGATTTTGGCTTCTTCTTATCTGAGACACGAGGACTCTTACTGCGTTTCTTGAAGCCAGGGCCTGTGGATAGCCAATAAATAGGCAATGTTAAAATTAAACAGTATTTTGTGTAGATGCATTCAAAATAAAAGACTAAAAACAAAAATCGAATTTTGAGATATTTTAGTATTTAAGGATTTAAGTAACCTTAATGTAAAAATATGGGATAGGAGCATGCAGGGTAAGGATTTCTTTCCACTGGCCCGATTGGGCCTATGGTTCAAATTTTTACATGTCCTGACAAAAAAATTCACTGGCCCAAAAAATGTTTTGAAGAAAACAAGAATTCTTTATATGACTTTATCAGATTTCAAGTTCTGATTTCTTTGTGCATATTTAATTAAGTAGTGCCTCATTTGCATATTTAAACAACATTTCAATAAACGTGATACAAAACAATTGTCTTAATGTGGTGTGATTAATCAACTGGGGGAAATCATGGTGCTATCTATTAGTTATTAGTGTATTAAAAAACACACATTTTTGATGCTGTGTGTTTATATAACAAAGCGAATTAACAAATCCTGTACTGAGTACTCCTGTACTGTGACCTCTTACCTTTGCCCTCTTTGGTCTTGGCCTTGCGAAGTGGTGGTGGCTGAGGTGGAGGTTCAGGGGAGGCTGTTGCTGCAGAGACCTGCTCAGCAACGGCTGCTGCGGCGGCTGCTGCAGCAGCAGCAACGGCTGCTGCCGAGCCTTTGAATGGATTATTGGAGCTGAACTCTCGCCATTTGGCCCCCAGAATTGTCATCATCTTGGACATGGGGATTTTTGGGTTCTTCTTAGCAATCATGGGTCTGCAGAAGATCAAACATTTAATACAGAAATGTTGCTGCAAAGGAACTACAATATATGAAACCCTTGGTGAAGGTGAGTACCTCATAAACTGGCTGAAGGCTTTGTAGTTGGTTAGTGTGCGGTAATCTTCTTCTGTGAATGTGTGATCGACATCCTCCAGTCCCCACTCCCTAGCCAGCTGGGCCGATGTTTTCATCTCTACCGGCTAGAAGAGAGGCTTCATCATATGGCTGTCATGGTGAGGATGGGTTATAAATATCTGGAAACATCTGCACACTAGAGTCCACTACATGTACATGGATCAGTAATTAGGTGTTTTGTACATTATCGTGGACATGCAACAGCTAGAAACACCATGTCACTGTTTGTACTTGTCAATCTTTCATCATTTCTGGATGCAAGCGCGAGAAAAACCTCTGATTGTGTATTTGCATATGGGTTCAGGAATGTGTGAAAACCAAGGTTTGTGTATGCAAAGACACATTATATCGAGTAAATTTCAAATACAGTACTAACACTAGTTCTGCAGATAAAAGCGATTCATATTTTTATACACTGTAAATACTAACATCTATCTTAAATTCATTAAAAGGTACAATTTGTAAGATATTTGCAGTAAAATATCCAAAAACCACTAGTCTAGTGTTATATATTTTGTCCAGCTGATTACTAACAATATCTCTAATGTTTTCAACAACTTGTAAATCATGAGAAAATTCCCATTCTAAACAGTGACACAGGGCAGTGCAGTCGCCTGTCAATGACGTTAGTTCCCCTTTGTAACCGCCTTTACTGACGTAGAAACCACATGACAACAGTGTCGTGGACAAATGCGGAAGTAGCTTCGTGACAAACTTCAACTAGAAAGAGATGCCGATCTCGCTTGTGTTTTACTCGACAGGTGAGTTGTTTTGATTCGTATCTTTACAGAAAAACCTATGCTATTATATCGATCAACAAGATTAGTATTATGGGGCATACACACCAAACGCGGGGCATCGCATCTCTAGACCCACACAAGGATGCGTCTGATCCATAGTCTGATCGCGTCTTTGCATTGACTTTGTATGTAATCTACTCGCGAAAATCGTTGAACTCGCGTTTAATCCATGATTTATCTTTCCGTCTGATAGATGGCCGTCAGCGGTTGGGTAGAAGACAACAAATCCCATCATTCCACGCTCCTTTTTAGTGTCATCAAACCATGCGATTGTTATTGTTTTGATAGTGCACCCTCTAGTGGCAGGTCCTACAACCTGTACCTTTAAGGGGATAGCTTACCAAACAGCTGTTGGTTTCCAATGACTTTCACAGTATGAAAAAAAAACCTCATCAAAATACTCAAAAATACTATGGTAGTCAATGGGGACCAGAAACTGTTTGGTTACCCACATTCTTATAAGTATAATCTTTTGTGTTCAGCAGAAAAAAGAAATCATACCAGTTTGAAACAAATGGAGGGTGAGTAAATGATGACAGGATTTTCATTTTTGGGTGAACTAACCCTAAAATGCTTCAGTTCTTACTAGTTGATCTTAATACTGTTTCAATGTTAACCCTAAGGTTGCCCTTAACAAATTAACTAATTGATTAAAAACAGTCCTAATCAAACATTACTAGAAATATTACAATTTGGATTCATAATCTCAAATTTCAAAGTTCCTTATTTGGTTTATTTAACTTATTTATTTTAAAATCCATTAAATCATGAGTTCTGAAATGATCAAAATTGAGACAGTGGGAAACACCCACTGGCCCTTGCACTTAAAGAATTGAATTATGAATGCTTTGTCAAATCAAGGGAATTTATTATGGGTCTGAACTCTTTTAAACTCTTTTGTTTTGCTGTAGCTTGTACTCGTGTTTTGTAAGAAGACAGAGTTAAGGTGATTGGTTTTCCTCTTGTGAACTTGAACCCTGTTGATTTTTAGCAAGCTGTCTCCATACAAATAGAAATATTTTAAATAATTACATAATAATTGATACTTTAATCATAGATCTGAGTTATATTGAGTTAATTCACTAAAGGAATTGTTCACCCAAAAATGAAAACTTGCTGAAATTTTACTAATCGCTAGTTCATCCAAGATGTAGATGAGTTTGTTTCTTCTTTCTTGGTTTTACTTGTTAACTAGACAAAAGCAATATTATGGATAAAGGATATTGTATCAATGTTTATAAGTTAAAAAATAAATGATGATAAACTTGTTTATTACAAACACAGATTAAGCCCCGATAACAATGAATGCCTTTTTTAGGTCTTTGTGTGGACACAGTGTGGGGCAGTGTGCTCCATTTTCTTATGTTGCTAGGCAACCACCAAATCAGCTGTCCTGTCAGTCTAATCAAAAGATTATAGCACGAGCTGCTCCCAACCAAAAACAATTTAAAAAAAGGCGCCTCTCACTGCAAAAAACGCTTTCTGTGTGATCGGGGCCTAAGGGTTCTTTCACGCTAACACTTCTGGTGCGCACTCGGGTACCACTGATGTCAACGTTCGGTACGTTTGGATGATGTGAACACCATTTTCTGAACTCAGATGCGCATTGCAAACCATACCTAAGGCCGCTTAGGGATCTTCCATGGTTTGGACTAAAATAAAATAATATGAACACAGTCCAGTTGGGGCAGAGGGAAGGGGGAGCAATCAAAGTCGGGTTCGGATCAGGCAATCAAACAAAGTGTGAAAGCACCCTTAGAAACATTTGCAAATGATCAACTTCAATCTGTTTCACCCCTACAAGCTAGTGAACAACCTGATTCAAAGAAGTGAATTTATTGGTAGCCAGACTGGAAAAAACAATAGCCCCAGGACGTCGCCCTGAAGCACACAACCTGTATTACCAAAGTTGATGGGAAATAGAGCAAGAAAAGGCATCGAAAGTGCTAAAGGATAACCTTTGTGGTCTCTTCGTGTGTACTGTCTTCATCCTCTTTTTTCTTCTTCTTGGTTTTCTTCTCTTTTTTGTCCTTGTGCTTCTTCTTCTTTTTCTTCTCTCCTCCATAATCGCTGGCAGCACTGTCAGAGTTCATGGCATAGTCTGGCTCTGAGTCTCTTTCTACGTCACTGTCCTGCAAGAGACAGCGAAAGTAAAATCAAGCTTAAGAACAAATTAGAGCTATCACTAAAATGCATTAATTAAAAAACAACAAATAAATAACTATATATAATAATACATTAGTGCAATTATCTTAATAATTATTTCCATTCAAGGGGCTCTTTTCAGAAAATATTGATATTTATGACTAACTGCAATTATATTGTAATTTGATTAATAGTCAATTGACGGTTTGCAAATCAATATTAAATGAAAGTTTAATGAAAAAGATGCATTTGAACATTAAGATAGAAAACACATCAACGACATACTATTTTTTTGCGCTTGCGTGCTTTGGCCATCTTCCCCTCCTTGTCCTTGTCTCTCTTTTTCGTCTCTTTCTTTTTCTTAGGGCCTCGTTTCTTTTTCCCCAGGTTGTCCCTGTCCAATGTCTGCCCAATGTCATCGCCATCATCTAAGTGAGAGAGATGCAGGGAAATGAGGGAACATGGGAGGACTGATGAACTGAAATTGACCATAGTTCTTCACAAACCCTCTGAGGTATCCTTCAAATCATTTCCCACTTCAATTATTGAACAACACGAGCGGTGCAGGGACAGAGACTGTCACACAGGAAATATAAGCCATTCCACTTCTGACTTGAACTAAGCTGTAGGACTTAATGAATTAATCTCACAAACATGATTATCTACATGACCTAATTACGACTCTCCGAAAGCTATTTACGGAGTGAATTTTAAGACGGTGATAAATATTGCATGCAGCACTCCATAACATGAGTATTTCAGGTCACTGTGAGAATAGAAGTTACTTTTAGTAAAATATATAAGGACCCTTAAATAGTTACGTAACCCAATTTTATTTCACAAAATGTTGAAAATAGTTGTTCTTTAATCATGCAAGCAATCAAAATCTGCTGTCAAGTCACCTAAAAATATGCTACAATTGTTTATATTATATATTCCAAATAAGGTGCCTGTATTATGACAAGTTTGACATGCTTCCATAAAAGGCGCTTTGACACAGATATCATCTTTCAGAGGGCCAAAGTGGAGTTAAACAGCTCTGGTCATGTGACTATTTACAGCAGCCATGTAAAATCCTTCAAATGAAACCAAACCAAGTTGGTCTTTCATTTAAAGCAAACAGTTCTGTGTAGAAGTCCGTTTGAATTCAAAAGTGCATTTGGTCATAATATGACCAGGTCCAGAATATAATTTAATATGACTGCATCAACCTGACTACATTAGTTTACAACAAAGAAAGACTTTTTCAAGGCAGATAAGATATAAATGAATCCTCACGATAACAAGTACATCTTCTAACTTTCTACACCGTTTCATTCATCCAGATTTAGCTTGTTTGTATGAATGCAGATGTATCCGAATGCCATGTCTGATAACGCAGAACTATTGCCATTGCGCTGAGATAAACGAGTTGGATTCGATTGTGTCTTTGTTGCCGGGGCGCGCGGGCAGAGCCTTTTTTTTCCCGCGCGCTGCAGTCAGGGGCGGCAGTAGCACGCACTCGGGGCTCGGTGACCGAGAGGCCGCGAACCCAGCTGATGCTCCCTTCGTCGTGAACTCTTGCACCTGGGAGCAGACCACCAGATGAACCGCAGCTGAAGGTCGTGGGGGAGAGACAGGTTGCGCGAGCTAATTGATTCACGGTGTGCGAGACAGCGGTTACGCACTTAGCGAGGCCCCAAAAATGCCCACAAACATCAGCACAGCTGCATAGTGACTGGCATTAAAAGTTAGATTTAAGTCAATAAGATTTTTTTTTAAATAAATAAAAAGTTTTATTATTTTCTCAATATTATTTCAGAGCGTCAGCTTAAGGAAACATGTTTGTAACTAACCTTTAAGATGCCATTTAATGCAGTGTGGCACATTAATCGACTGAATAGTGGAAACTTTGGACTCATCACTATCTGTTGATGTCATGCCATAGATATGCATAATAATTTAGCGCTTTACTGACATACCCGAGGGGTGATGACAGTGTACAAATTGACATTTTGCAAAGTGAAAGCATCGCATCGCAGATCTCTGCCCTGTACTGACAGTGGGTCGGGTCAAGTTTATTTACATTGTCACAATCACAACGGTAGTCCTGACGCTCACGCCTCTTTCCGACCCGCATTTAGATCAATGCATCGTCATTTTCCTTATCTGCTTAAGTGCTAAGTCTGTAACCTTCAGGGCAGACAAAAACGACATGGTGGCTGCTTAATGATCCATTGTCGGATCACAGCTGGAGATGAAAAAGCACCATCATATGACAGACCTGATGAATGACACAGACGGGACAGAGAGAGGGGGATCGGTCAACTTTAGCCAAACTCTATGCAACTCTCTGCTGAAATGCACGCGGATAAATAAAGCGTTCACAACGCCCAACCGCTTTAGAGGAGCCAGAATGAAGTATGCAGTAACGCAGTTGTCGCTATCGCAGTTTTAGGAACATTCGCGTTTGTTTCGAAGTGTTTTGTGCCCCGCGCGCGCTCCCGCGTGTGCCGCGGACTGTACGGTACCTGGCGCCGCTCTCGCTGCAGTTTCTGTAGGCGCCGCCGGTGAGTTTATGTCGCTTGCGTTCTCGTCCAGGTCTCCGTCGTCTTCTTCTTCATCAAAATCTCCTCCCTCGGAATTAACCGCCGTGCCCTCATCTTCCTCACAAGAACGGAGAAGAGAGGACATTGTATTCCCATCGGTGACCCCGTTCCGCGAGATGCAAAAGTGTATTCCTTTCGAATTATGATATTTATTTAATATTCAAATCGACACACAAAAAGTGGGGGGCGTTTTTGGAATATTTTACACTACAAGGCAGAGAAACAAAGATGGCCGCCCTTATATTTATTTTTTAACAACCCCCCCCCCTCCCCCCCAATAAGAAAAATCCCCTTACATAAAAATGGCTGACTATATTATTTCAGAACGCCCCCCTCCTCCTCCTCCTCTTACTTTTTCTCTTTCTCTCTCTCTCCAGTCTCCCCTCCCTCCTTATAAATAATCACACTGTTACTGGAGGGGGGCTGATTGCAACTTGTATTTCAGCTCGTTTTATTGTGTGCGCTTTCGCTCTCTCTCTGCTTCAGACGTGCCAAGTGCACGTAATAACGGCCGCGCGCACTGTACACCGAGCGCAGTGCGGATCGAACAAACATGGCCACCTTAATATTCTTTTAAGGCCCCCGCCTTTGTAAAAAAAAAAAATAACAAAAAATATATATACCGGTATATATATGAAACGGGGCTGATGTGAAGTTGGCTGAAGGGGGAGCGCTGCTGCAGCCATGCCCACACTTACATCATGTTGCATTGCTTAAAAATTAACTATTTGAGGTCAGGACAAAGCCAAGCAAGTTTATCAGAGCCGGCCAGAAAATATTAAATAATTAGCTATTTGGAAATGGAATAGATCATTTTCAAATCATTAGCTGCTGAATTACAATAATATTTTGCAAGTACACATATTGCATTTTGACGTTTGGCATTTCATATGCGCATGCTATAAGCAAAACATTAATGTAAGCGTAACTGATGCAAATAAGCTTTATCTATTCCTTCCTGCTTTCAGTTACAAATGTTCTTATGTAGCTAGTCTAATTTAGTTTTTTAGTGAAGTATGCAGTACTTCAGTTCGGTTGGTATATATTACATCAGCAGTTCTCAACCTTTTTACATGCAAATATTGATTTCTCAGCAGTCTCTACCCTAAACAATATTTTTTTAACCTCGACCACTAGAAAAAATTAATTTTTGTTTTAGAAAAGTCCATGACTTTTCCAGGTCTTCTAGCATATCTGAAATCATTTTAAGCAATCTGACGGCCCCCACGACCCCTCTGGATAAGAACAAGTGTTCTAGATGTTCTTTCCTGTGCACACAGAGCAAAAGGCTTCCCAAAAATATAGACCAAGTAAACAGTGCACAGGCAAATTAAACTGCTTGCAAAAAGATCCACGTTTGCAGATGGTAATGACATAGTCTCATAAAGCAGTGATTAAAATGAAATTTTGGCTGCATGAAATCATTTCTGTGTACATGCATACATATATAATACTACTTAATTAGGGTTGAGAGCCTGCTGGGGCCTACAATACAGTAGCTAACGCATTTCCTCCGAGCAATTACCATGGCAACCACCAGACTTAATGGTTCAGGGGGTTATTATGTAGGCTGGCATTAATCTTTTTTATTCTGTTGCTCAGCATTTGATTGGATGAAGCACAGAGCTGCAATAAGATAACCACAGAGAGGAATCGATGAAACACTGAACACATGAATAGTTGATGTGGTATATTCTTCTCACTCAAAATGGCTTGCAGTGGATATTCTAATGAATTATATGCCATTATTCATTTTAATAGCATGCGTTTCTTAAAGTTCAGTGAGGTCGTCATTGAAATAAAGACATATAGATGGACAGAAGAGGTCACACTCTGGGCTTCCACAGTAAAACTCGTCCTCTTCAGGGATGCCGTTTTCACTCAGGGTCTTGCTCATGTCTAAATTTACGCCATTGTGCTTCCAGGTGTAGCTTGCTGCATGGGAATTGTAGCACAGATATCGCTGGAGAATCTCATCCAGAGTCTCCTCCGAGCAAACCTGCTTAGAAAACAACAGCTTAGAACTATTTGGCTGCTAAAAAGTGCTCTAAATACATGTTTATTTTGTGAATGCACATACATAGTCCTACAAAGAGACAGAGCAGAGGTCAAGAATTTTTTCTTCGACAGGCCCTTAAAAAGGACAGGAAGAAGTATCTGGGCTGAATGAAAACTGCCAGATGGTTATTCAGCCCAGAGTTTAAGATGCAGCCTGGTGGCCGCTGAAGCAAGTGAATCAGCACGGTCAGTCTGAAAATGCTTGTAATGCCAGAGGCTCGACATTACTTCCATTTCCTTCAAGCTGGAAAAGGATCAGATGCAAAGAGAGGGAGGGAGGATGAAATCAAAAGATGGAGAGGAGCTACAAAGCGATGAAACAGTGCAACTCTGCCCTCTTCGGTATGCAGTGGCGCAGTGCAAGCATGCAATCAGACATCAGGAATGTGCTCCGTGCAGGCATTTTATCTCAGGAATGCTTAAATAATTAATAAGCATTCTTTGGGGCACAATCCTGAAGTCCTTTTGCAGATGAGTCAGCGTGTTCTGCTCTCTATAACCCATGCCAGGTTAATATTGGCCTACCTCCAGCCTCTGCTCTTGGGAGGTTAAAGTGTTGATAATGCGGATCCAGCGTGTTTTGGCAGACAGCAGCCCAACCTCGTAGCGGTTATTCTTCCACCACCGCTTCCCGAAATCATTGGCCCAGTCAGTGCGAGAGCAGGGAGTGGGTATGTGTAAAAAGCGCCCCCTAGGGGTGTAGTATTGGATGCAGCCAGTCATCGGGTCAACATGTGTAAGAATCTAAAAAGGAAAAACACAACACTGTGAATCCACTTAAATATCAACCCAATAATCATGAAATCATTTGTTCTTTGAGAGTTGACAGGATCTTTGTCATTTGCTAATTTCCACATTTCCACTTTATCAACATTTCATGTGAGTGACAGGTTGCTGGCCCACACCTCATTAGAGAAGAGATGATTGCAAAGTAAGGGAAATTAATCAAATATTATTATTATTAAAGATTACAAGGGCACATTAATTAAAAATAATGATGTACATGGAAAAGACATTTATAATAAATACTGCGATGCTCCATAAAAAGTATTGACAGTTTTGATTTCATGTTGACTTTAACAAAACAACTCGATAATAATACAATTTTCCCTTTAAGGCAAAAAAAACTTTAGTTTTTAGTTTTGTTCTTATCTTTGAAATGATCATTAAAAGTATGAAAATATATTTAAAAAAACAAATGCAAATACTATATTTTTACAAAATGAAAAAAACTTGGAGAAATTACTAAATTAGGCTACTAGTTCTTTGTGTGGGAGATTTTCCTGTACAGTCCTTGGTTTTCTTAAATTACATAAAAATATTAAAATATACTTTCAATAAGTTTTGTAAATGTTTACAGTGGCTTACATCCTTTGTCTTCGGGTCAAACCAGTGACTGATGTCCTTTCCTGCACACTCTGTGATGGGTTTCAACAACACATCACCTATACGAGAGAAATACTGCTTTTAATAAACACTTAATACATACTACATTGCAAAAGTTTGGGGGCAACATAATACGTGCCTTTGTTTTCCCCCAGCAGCGGTGTGAGATCGTAGACTTTGCCCAGGTACGACACCCATATATCTTCGATAGTGTTGTGAAGTGATACCTCCATCGGCGTGAAATACTTTGGCCGCCGCATTTTTACAAAACTCCTGTTTTGGAGAAATAAAACTGTTTATGCGGTTGTTTGTTGTTACTTGCGAGGCGGCCACGGAAGCGCGCACAAGCTCACTGGTTGCTGTGGTAACCGAAGCACAGGGTGAGGAGCGCGCACGCAACATACGTAAGCCCTGAAAACGTAGCACATTTTTTTTCATAAGTTTAGTACAGCTTCATAATTAGACCACGTTAGTTAATGTATTAGTTAAAATTAACCCCGGTCCATTCAATTATATACTTAATCTATTAGTAAATGTTCAAATTAACATAACAAAGATGAAGAAATGATCACTAATGGTTCCTTATTGTACAGTGCTGCTATTAGTTTTTGTTTTGCTTATAAGATTTTCCATTAGAGTATACTTCTGTAGGCTGTTGTGTATTTTTTATATTTGATTAATTTTTTTCCATCATATTTTTTCACCCTTTGGGTAGAAGTACAAAATAAAGAAAGGAAGAAAGAGTGAAAAGAAAGAAATATGGAGAACCTCTAACCCTTAATTAAATAAAAGTAAATGTGATGCTGGCCTCGACTTTCAATTCCATACATATATCCAGAAAGAAAGAAAAAAGTCTTAAAAAATAAATTAAAAAGGACACTTGACAAGTCTTCAATACTCTCTTTTTTTAAATACAGTATATCTTGGAGATCTTCATGTATTTGTTTAGCTTAGAACAAAACAAACAAGAATGAAACATTAGAAAGACCCATGTCCTTAACATCAGTAAGGTCAAAGAAGACATAGCATTGGCATGTCAGCACAACCTAACAAGCATAAACCCAAAAAATGCTCAAATAGCTTGGGATTTCTTCATTTTATAGACCTTCAACTCAAATTTAGAAAGTGCAGGGGTAACTCAACAAGTTTACATAATAGTTTCAAAGCTTTGTTGTGCGACATATTGTTGATTAATTCGACAAAAGAAAATTAAATCCACCAAAGGCTGCGTCATAGACTGCCATCTGGTTCATCATTAGCAAACAGTCATGTAAACTTTAAGAAACAATTCCAGTAAAAAACTATTGTGCAAACTGGTATCAGATCAAAGGTGTCTGGCTATAAAGCAGCCCAAGGGCATGGTCATTTCTGGTGGTTTTATGCAGTTGCAAATGTAAAAAAAAAAAAAATTATTAATAATTATGGCACAGTCTAAAAGAAACCAAAACCCTAAATTCTGGAGTGTTATTCAAAAAGGCAGCATATGACAGCATGAGAGAGATAAAGTAACGTTAGAGATGTCACATAAGTCAATGAAGGATAAAAAATGTTGAGCCTAAATGACTCCGCTGGGTTTAAAGGATTCGTTCACTTCCAGATCGAATACCTTGCCATCATTTACAAACCCTCCACTTGTTCCAAACCTGTGTGAGTTTCTGTCTTCTGTTGAACACATACAAAAGAAGATATTCTGAAAAATGTTGGCATATCAGAAACAGTTGATGAGCACCATTGCTTCCACGGCAGAAAAAAAAAATACTGTCAACTGTTTGGATACCAACATCTTTCAGAATATCTTCTTTTATGTTCAACAGATGACAGAAACTCATACAGGTTTGGAACAAGTGGAGCGCGAGTAAATGATGACAGAATTTTCATTCTGGAAGTGAACTAATCCTTTAAGACTCCAAGTTCATCTAGACTCCTTGTCTTTAAATAAAACACCGAACTAATAGTGTTTGCCAGATCAAGTCATTTGCTCCTGGAGAAGTCCAGCAGCCTGTGGATTCAAGTCTCAAGAACAACAAAGAAAAAAAAAACCTCCTCCAATAGATAAGATAAGATTCCTCCAAAGTTCAGTTTAGATAAAGCTGGTTCTCTAGCCAGGTTTCTTAGTCCAAGTCATTGTCCGTTTATACTGCATCAGCCACTGTTATCAGTGTCGATGGAACTTGAAGTGAAAGTTTCCGCCCTCAAAGGGGTTGAAGCCAAAGGGCCATTCTCTGCTTCCTCCACCTCCTCTACCCTGCTGGTTCTCAGGGTCCAGGGGGTCCTCGCCGGAATCAAACTTCTGACGCATTTCTGTATAGAAAGCAAAAAAGAATCATCCATATATCTGAAGTTAATCTTCATACACAATATTTTTTAATGTTTTTGAAAGAAGCCTCTAATGCTCAACAAGGCTGAATGTATTTGATCAGGAATACAGTAAAAGCATTGTGAAAAATCATTATAATTAAAAAAAAGGTTTTTCTTTCGTAATATATTTAGAAAGTAATTTATTCCCGTGATGCAAAGCTGAAATTTCAGAAGCCATAACATCAGTCAAGTTTGGTCGATTTAATGCATCCTTGATGAATAGAAGTATGAATAAATTTCTTTCTTACCCCAAATTTTTTAACTTGGTACTGTATCACGGTTTGCACAAAAATGTTATATTAATATAATATTAGATAATATTATTACAATGTAATAGAAACATTTTATTTTAAATTAGAATAATATTTCACAACATTACTGTATTTTTATATATATAATATATATTAATATATTTATATATAAATAAATGCAGCCTTGGTCAGCACACTTTTGACCAGTAATGAACATCCAGCGATAAAAAAAGCAGAAAAACAAAATGTAAAAAAAAAAAAAAAAACTGACTGACTGACAATAGAAATTTTCAATAACTGACTCATAACAGACTGATAAGGGCTTCATGGTTCATTTAGATTTTGCGGTCATTTTCCTACCTGGATCTGTGAGTACTTCCTTTGCTGATGCGATATCAATAAACTTATTTTCTGCTTCTTTCTTGTCTGCTTCAGACTGGAAATTATCAGGATGCCACTGCTGAGCCAGCTTTCTGTACGCTTTTATGATTTCCTGTTTATTGGCACTCCTGAAAACAAGTGAGAAGAAACAAGCATTTCAGTCAAACCATCTTCTTTTGGCTTACACAAACAGGTATACACACTACGGATATTGTTACTACTGCAGGTGCCCCAGCAACAACCTTTGAGCAGATTGGCTGCATCATTCCCATAAAACAGGACAGAAACAGTTTGGGTAGTAACACAGTCTGCAACGATTTCAGGCACGAGTTCGATCATCAGTCATTGAGTTACCTGCCGACCCCCAGGATCTTGTAATAGTCTCTCTTGCGAGACTGCTTGAGGAGCTTCTTTGCTCGTTCAAGACCTTCACGAAGCTCTTGGTTTTCCTGGTCAAACTCCCGTGCCTCCTGATAGTCTTCCACAGCTGAGAAGAGGAACAGAGGAAGAAACATGAGTTTATGCAAACAAAATTAAAAGGTTAGAATATTCAGTACATCATATAGTAATCACTATAGTAGTAACCTTTCTCATATTCCTGCTGTAGGATGTAGGCCTCCGCTCGGTCCCGGAGGATGTGGATATTCTGAGGTTCTCTCTGGTGGGCTTCTGAACAGATGTCTACGGCCTCCTCAGCACTCTTCATCTGTAGGAGTCACAAGAGAGTGGGAGAGGAAACCATAACCAGTGAGGCTAGACACCAAAACCAGACTCTTGATGTTCTTACTCTTATTAACTTCTAACCATGTGAACATGCACATACATTATAAATGGCAATTATCATGACAGCTAGACTAGAGGGGGTTTCATCCCCATTAAAAGCTGTGAAATAGCTAAACTACAATTTGTAAATGAACATACTTTGACTAAGCAGAAGCAGATCCTCTCTTTTGCTTTATTAGTGTAGAATGCCACATTCGGCTCTGTTCGCATCACAGATTCGTACTTCTCAATGGCCTCCTGATACCTGCCATTCAAGAGGAGACGTAAACGAAAGACAAAATTATTAAATCAGAACTGTAGAGCTTGCAATAATACAAATGATGAAAAATTAAAAAAACTGATGGAGATATAAAACCATTCAAAACCAAATCAGTTATATTTGTAAAAATAAATCCACTTTTTTATTCAACAAGTGTGTGTTATTAAACTGATAAAATGCAGACCTGCCAACCTTCAGGTACCATCAGCGTGGCGGGCGGGTTATGGGTGTTGGAGTGGGGGTAAACAGTTTACAGTTTTACTTACAGTTTTTTTGTTTACGGTTTAGTTAATTTTTGCAATTTGCAAAAACTCCAGTACACATATCCTTAAAAAAAGTGTGTTTTGACTGATTTATTGATAAAGATTTCTTTTAAAAGAATTTCAAACCTTTCAACGTTAGTGCATGCAATAAATATGAAATGTGTGATCAAATAAATAAAACAATAAATATAGCACAAAAAAAATATTATACATTTTAAAAATAATAACAACTGTAATATAACACATCTCAAACAAAAGCCAAAAACTCAAAAATGAATTTGAGTGAGGTAAACTGAGCCTAGACGTGAATTAAAAGGTAATTTCAAGAAGTGAGAGGGAAGAGATGTTTTCAGCACCTCTGTTCTGAGATCAGCTCTTCTGCAGAGTCCAGCTGCTTGCTGAGCTTCTTGACCTGTTTGTAGTGAGAAAAACACTCCTTATCATCCTGATCCAGCTTCAGACACTCACGGACCTGACTGAAAACAGAAACAAAGAGGGAAAGATAGAGTGAACAGCAGCAAAAGGAGGAGACACCTTTCCTTTTAGCTTCACACAAGATTGGTATATTATAACTACTGTATAACAACATGCACACACAGTCAGTGTGTGGGATTGACAACTGTATTAAATAAAGGTATGACTGTAAAATTGTCCTTGAAACGGCTTACAGGAGATGCTGTATTGTTTAATAACCAAAGAATGAGGCTGTCTGTCATTCATAATGAATGGCATACCTAAGTGAGTCGTGATGTTCGCCCAAACTGTAATGTAGTTGACTGAGTTGGAGGAAGGCTGCTCGGTTGTCTGAACGGAGACGTGTTGCTGGTGTCAGGTCCATGATGGCCTTCCGTGGATCCCCGAGTCGGATGTAGCACTCGGCTCTTAGTTCTCGAGATTCGGGGTCCCAAGGAGAGAGCTGGAAAGCAAGGAATAGATTACATAGAACAAAGCTAGATGACAATGAAGCATACGTGTTTTTGAATCTCCAGAGGCATGCTAAGTTTAAACTACAACGTTTGATATGTTATTTGTTTTTTGCATTTTATTTGTAGGGCCACTAATTTAACAACTCAAAATCAAGTGCAATAATACAGAAATAAAGTGATATGTGATAAAATGTTAAATAATTAAAAAGCACTTCACCTAAACATAGTCCAAAACTTTCATATTTTCAGTGAACAATGACTTAATACCATTAAAATACTTTTATTCAGTAAGAATGCATTAAATTGATAAAAAGTTATAGTACAGACATGTATAGAGTTACATTTCTGTTTTTAAATAAATGCATCCTATTTAATAAAAACGTTTCCACAACAACAACAACAACAAAAAAAAGAATAATATTAAACAGCACAACTGTTTTCAGCATTGCTGATGAGAAATGTTTCTTGAGCACCAAATCAGATTTCTGAAGGATCATGTGACACTGAAAACTGGAGTAATGGCTGCTGAAAATTCAGATTTACCATCACAGGAATAAAGTACACTATAAAATCTATTAAAATAAAACAGTTTTAATTTGTAATACAATGATAACATCTTTCTTTTTTACTTGGCTGAATTATCCCTTTAACATTACTATTACAGCAATATATATTTTAAACACCTGTTGTTTCATGTGCATTTTTGATCTCCAGACTAACTCACCTCTATGACTTTCTCCAGCACCTGGACAGTAGTGATGTCGTCGCCACGGTGATGGGCCTCATGTGCCTCTTTCTGGAGCAACTCCAGATCATCGGCCTTGTGGAGCTGATCATGTGCTTCCTTGTGATCCGGGGAGCGATTCAGCTGCAAGAGAAAGAAGTTAAGAGAGCAGTAGACAGGAAATAGAACCGAGCACAAAGTTGATTCAGATTGTGATCTGGTTTGAGAATTAAGTTGGTGGGTTATAAAAGTATAAGGGAATTGTTCTGCTCACTACTGCTAGAAAATCTTCCCTGGCCTCTTCAGTATTTCCCTGTTTCAGTAGAATATTACCCCTCTGCAGTCTGGCCTGAACAAAAGAAAAACACACACCATAAACATGTATATACGGTACAGTCACCTATACCTTAATTTAATTTCACAACAACAAAAATAAACTCACAGCAAGGAAGTCTGGCTTGAGCTGTATGGCCTGGCTGAGGTCAGGCAGCGCTGACTTGGACTTGCCCATAGCCAGGAAAACAGCAGCTCGTTTGTAGTATGTCAGGTAGTTCTTCGAGTCAACCTCTGTTTAAGACGTTTGCATTTGTTAATGAACTGCAGCTTTTCTTTATTCTAAATGATCTACATCAAACTGAACCTAAATGCATTTTAATACTGATAAGCCATGAAGTAAACAACAAATTCGGGGTCGGTACTATTTTTTCATGTTTTTAATAGTCTTGTTTTCTCACAAAGCCTGCATTTATTTCATCAGAAATAAATATTGTGAAATTGTTTTCTATTTTAAACCATAATTTATTTCTGTTATGGAAAAGCTACATTTTCAGCAGCTATTACTTCTGTTTCATCCATGCCACAAGGATGCACTGTTTCTATGTGTACTGTATTTTATGGAATGATATTCTAGACTTTATTCAAAAGGAATTGCAAACTGTATTTGCAATTGCGTTTTCAATTTGTGGACGCATAAAATGTGACATAATCCAAACGCAAATGCAAATTGCGCATTACCGTTTGCATTTTCGTTTAAGCAAATGCACAGTGTCTGCCAAATTTAAAATGGAAATGCAAAGTCCAAAGTTTGCAATTGTGTTTCCCATTCCCTTACGAGCTATGAGCCTGTCATATTTAAATAGCAATATTAATTACCACATTTGCCTTTTCACTCTCTCTGCACTGTGCATGTAAACTGCCAAAACTCAAATGGAATCGCAATTCCTTTTGCATTTAAATTTCCAACGTCTACACGGAAACCTGTCAATCAAGTGACAGGGCCATTTTATTGGGCGTGTTTGCATTGGGAAGTGACGTCACTCACAGTCGACGGTAATAAAAGAGGCAATTGATATAATATTTTGTTTCATTTGTAATGACTGTATATATACACATTTTCCTGAACTAAGTACATTTCTGCTGCTATTATTATGTTTAAATGAAAAATTAGAGGAGGCAGTGGTATTTCATATCCTTTTTCGTTTTATTGTAAATATACAGTGAGGAAAATTGCAGTAGTCAAGGCGAGCTGACATGTTATCAAGTACGCTGCTGTTTGCAGAATTACCAGACCTGCGTCCTCGCAGACATCACACTCCCATCCAGAGTCGAATGCACAAAGTCTGAACTACTGAGGATGCAAGTCCAAAACATAGACTGTATAAATCAGTGTACTCTGTATTGAGAAACGCGCGCAGACCTACGTCACCAGTCTATTTGCCTATTCTTCCCGGTGTTACGGTTTATCTGGTTACCGTGTTATCTGGTGACCAACTTCCTGGTTCAGGTCTCCGCTACAGATGTGCTGGAACGACGGCAGCAGATTCGGCGATTCTGAAAGCCCAAACTGACGCGATATTAAGTGTTTAATAAACGCAGACTTGCTCATTGCATGATTCAGATATTCTTGTAATGAGTACAAGTTATTAGTATGATCGCCCGTTTTGCGGCTGAAGTAGGTAGGATAAACAAAAAAATAAAAATAAAGTACGTCTGTGTTGGAGCGGGTTTCGAACACGCGCTAAAAGACGGCATGCCACGAGACGACAGTCACAAGCTACCGATCTACACTGAATCAGCTCCAGATCTCTGGATTCAAGACAGGACTCTCAGCGTCACATCGGGCAGCTGCTGAATCAAGGAAATGTGACCGTGTTAACTTGTGACCTGTGTTTACCTATTATGAAAATAAACCATAGTAGAACACTGACTACATTTTATGGTTCATGATGTTAAAGAACATTTCATAACGTCTCAGACAACTGTACAATTGTGGCTACTGTGGTTTAATTATAAACACTATCGATAACTCATATTTATCATAGTAAAAACATGGTACATTTTAGTATGATCGAAGATACAAAAATTCTACTAGAACAGACTCGTATATGTGCATTCCCAGAAGAGATAAGAAATGGATTCATGTTCAGCACCACAAAAAGAACAAAGTGTCAATATCAGGAAACATCTTTTTTAAGTAAAGCTTCACAGGATAGAAAAGATGAAGTAATTTGTAAGACACATCCTTAACCTTATAGGTTATTAAGTATTTAGATGACAAAGTCCACACTAATTAATTAATAATTATTTATTACCGTCGACTGTGAGTGACATCACTTCCCAATGCAAACACGCCCAATAAGATGGCCCCACCCCTGTCACTTGATTGACAGGTTTCCGTGTAGACGTTGGAAATTCAAATGCAAAAGGAATTGTGATTCCATTTGAGTTTTGGCAGTTTACATGCACAGTGCAGAGAGAGTGAAAAGGCAAATGTGGTTATTAATATTGCTATTTAAATATGACAGGCTCATAGCTTGTAAGATATGGGAAACACAATTGCAAACGGACTTTGCATTTCCATTTTACATTTGGCAGACAATGTGCGCTCGCTTAAACGAAAATGCAAACGGTAATGCGCGATTTGCGTTTGGATTATGTCACATTTTATGCGTCCACAAATTGAAAACGCAATTTGAATAAAGTCCGGAATATCATTCCATAGTATTTAGCTTTGATTTGAAAGAAAACAGCACATCCTTGTGACGCCGAGGACAAAGAAGAGCTCACGCAGCACGGTGAGTGAATTATTGAATTAAGTCAAGCCTCCAGGTTTTCATACAAAATATCTTAAATTGTGTTTTTACGAGATTGGGCCGACATGGGGGTAAGTGCTTAATGACAAAATTTTCATTTTAGGGTGGAGCATCCCTTTAATGTCAACGTCATGCATTCAGTTTTCATTTCTTTAAAAAAAAATCTCACTGAGCCAAATTTGTTGAATGGCAGTGTAGCCTTCAGGTGCGATTATGTTTGAATATGTCTTACCGACAGCTGAATGATAGTGAGACAGGGCCTCAGCCAGCTGTCCTGCTGCCAGCAGTTTACGGCCCATTTCCAGATGATGCTCAATCTCAACAGGTGTTGCTCCTAACATAAAATAAAATAAAGAGAGAGGTGACTTGCACATGACACCTGCTGAATTTTATAATGATTCTGTTTTTTTGAGGCAGCTTTGAAAACCCTCAAACTGCCTGATGGGATTGAGTTTACATTCCTTAAACTTACATAACCAAAACACCAAGCCTTTTTGTAGTGTCATAATAACGAAACTCCTCAAAGGTAATTCAACATGGCATACCACTGCATTTATGTTTTTCAATTAACAAAGACAGAACAAAAAGTAAAAACCATGCAAACGGCACCCCGCCCAAAACCTAAAATGATTAACTAGTACCTCTAATCCCTCTAGTACAGTTTCTGTTCAACATTAACCAATAAAGATTTTTAAAAGCTTTAAATGTATGATATTAACAACTCCGAAGACAAGGTAGATGGTCATTACATGTTTGAATGTCACTATAATGCATTCGTAATTAATTAAAAACAAACTATCACCTCTAGATCTATATAGTACATTGGTATATCAAAAAATTAATAAATAAAAATCAATAAAAATCAGTGTTTATGTCCAATAACAATAACATGGTAGTACTATGGTGCTTCACTGTTTGAACAAAATCAGATTCTCAAGGAAAGTAGTTTTAAATAACGTCTGTGCTCCAAATCCTAGATGTCACCCTAGACAGTGTACTTGGGCATCAGAGGGCATCAAAATGCTGTCTAGATAGGCACCTTTTTAAGTTTTAAAGGTTAATATGATATTATATACTACTATTTGAAAGTCTTCTTTCTTGACTCTTCCTGTTGAGCACCTGTGGAGGTGTCATGGTAGAATTATAGTACGAGATGATGGTGGCATGATATTCTGATATCTAGGCTATTTAATTATTATCTTATTCCTGTACTAAAATGTTAAGTGGTACTTCAAAGAATACCATAGTATTACTATAATCCTTGGTACATGGTAATACTATGATACACCAACTGGGGGGTGGGACTGGTTTCCTTTCAATCTAAGCAAGCTCTCGGGTGTGAATGAAAAGTAAAATCTCACCGTCCAGCTGTAGGTCCAGGAGCACACAGAGCAGAGACAGGGAGGACAGGACACTGCTCAAACCTCTCCGCCGTCCCGACTCCATGATCACATTTATCACACCCCTGATATTCAACCCTGTGCCTTTCCAGTCTAATTCGCTACTCGCAGTAGGCCAGAAACAGTATATATACTCAGATCATCATAACAGCGTCATATTCGGCAATAATTTGGCAATAAGAAGATGTTTCTGTTGTCCGGGTTATAAATATGTCCGAGTGGAATGAAGGAATGCGCAACTCTAGTTCCGCGTGTCTCGCAATAATCAACACTCTGTCGACTGCTGAGGGGGAAAAAACGTGTTTTGTCATATATAGGGAGTTGCTTAGCCCAGTGTGACAGTGACCGTGCACAACAGGTGTCTGCCACGTACTTTTGGAAGTCTCTTTCTGAACCTCCTGGTTGTACAATTCAAATCGCCCTACATATCTGCGCGGTGACTGGCTGCTCACCTCCGTGTTGGCCGACATACGTGCGTGGTCCCGTCCTATTGGCCGAATTATTTGAGAGCACTGTACGGACACGCCCTTGTCCTGCAATGGACTGATAGCTGATATGTTTATTCTCTCCTGGCCTTTAGTCTCGATAGTAAAGGAAACAAGCGTTACCATGATAAATAATCTATTCTATTCTATTTAAATTAATACATATATATATATATATATATATATATATATATATATATATAAATGCTATTTTCCACTTTTGGTTAAACTTTTGTTTTCTTTATAATAAAACTTTAGTTTTTTTGCCCTGGCCACTGTTGTATTTTGTTGTTTCTAGAATGGCTTTCTTATGTTGGTCCCTAAACAGGGTCATACAATAACCATGGCTTACACATCTGTAGTTAATTTGCTGTTATTATTGATATGACCAAAACCAGAAAAAAAATAATAAACAGTGTAACTTATAAAGTTTTTACTAATAGAGAATACAATGAAATATGAAATGTTGTATTATTGTAGTCACTGTGTGAGTTTGGTCAAGAAATAAAATATCCCCAAATACATAATGGCCTTTTAATGTCATGTTTGTTTATTGTTTGTATAAATACATCATATAAAACTGGGTCATTTGTACAAATAAATGGGGACAAAATAATTAACATTTATAAATCTTTTTTTTTCTTTCTTTTTTTTATCTTGATTCATGTAACGGAGAAAAAAATAATTCAAAATTCAAAACAAAATTGAAGTAATTTCAACAAAATCAACTTTCATTCTGTATAATGTTCTCTGAGGTGTTTTGCACAGCAAAACCGACTTTGTAACATTTTACTTGATTGATGACTTATTCTTAGGTGGCCACAAATCCACCTGTGCATACAGTATAAATATTTACATAATTGCACAGATAAAACATTGATAGAATATTAACAGTCAACTATTAATGTTACATTTGTTTGGCCATGAAATTGACCAGAATTGCTTCATTCAGACGTAGGCATTTCTTCCATAAGTGCTCTGAGCGTCTCTCTTGGATGTGGACGCGGAGTAAACTGTTTCACGTGTGGGCTGGTAGTAACTGCAAGAGAAGATGCAGAATGTAAAAACCATGCTCCCAAACACATGCACAAATGAATAAAATAACAACAATGGGCAAAATGTTATTTGAGAAAGTGTGTGAAAGGGAGAAGTGTTTGAGCGAGTGTAAGAAACTGCAACAAAGAAACTCACGTCTTCTCCTTTGTGCCTAATTTGCAGGAGAACATGAGACAGGCTCCACCACAGATGGCAAGAACACCAGAGGCCCAGCCGATGTATAAACCCTCTCCAATCTCATACCTATAGCACACCACAAAAATAAGGTTCAGTCTAACATACATCAGTTTCACTCAAACTATATTGAACTCATCAACACCATCAGCACACTGTGCTAAGATTCATTTATGCAACACAGGAGTTTCCACCATCCACTCTCAGAAAAAAAGGTACTAAAAGATGTCACTGGGACACCCTTTCAAAGGGTACACATTTCTACCTTAATTTTGCCTCGTGTGTGCATATTAGTACCTAAGTGTGCATGTTATTAATGGTACAAAAAATGGTTTTTCTGAGAGTGCTCAAACACATGTAAAGTACAGCAGGGCAATGTAGTTATAATTTGCAGTTTAAGTTTAATACTTTATAAATCTATGAGCACCACCAACAGTTGTTGGATGAGAGTAGTTGGTCGAGTATGAGATCAGACAGCAGGAGGCAGCATTTCGCTTTTAATAGTCCATGGAGCACTCACTTTTGGCCAGGATAGAGCGGGTTGAAGAACTCTTGAGTGATGTTTGCCGCGTACCATGACACTGATATCATCGTGCACAAACCTTTGGATGGGATTAAAACACATTAAAGATTAACAGATATAATAGCAATAAAGCTTTCGGAATTTGAATCTGATAAGAGCTTGTTAAGAGACTCCAGTCATCGTTATGCAATGCACGTGCATCTTTAATTAGTAATGTGTCTTACCCTGCAGGAGGAAAAATGCTCCGCCAGTACCGGCGATTCTGCCTTTCAGCACGTAGTTGTCACCGGCGGCCTTCGAGCACTGCATGCCGATGAGGCTGGCCACCACTCCGAATGTGCCACACACCACTGCCGCGATCATAAGAGCGCGAGACGCCTGGATATAACCTGAGGAAACACAAATATTATATATGTATTAATGCAATATCATTACTAAAAATCTGAATACAGTGTTTAAAAAAAGAATATAAAATATATAGGATTATAACCTATATTCAATAATTACCGCACGAAATAAACAGCATAAAGAAAGAAAGTCAAATTGATGACTAAACAAATAAATTAAAAAAATAAAATAATGAAAGGATTAATGAAAAGAAATAACAAAGGAAGGAAAGTCAAATGAATTGAAAATAATTAGCTAACTGGAATGATTGATAAATAAATAAAAGGCAAAGGAAACATAAATGTAAAAGAAAATAAACAAAAATTAAAACAAATAAATAAAACATTTGAAAGGATAAATAAATAAAAAAGAAAGAAGGAAGGAAGGAAGGAAGGGATGAAATTAATACAAAATAAGTACTAGATAGATAGATAGATAGATAGATAGATAGATAGATAGATAGATAGATAGATAGATAGATAGATAGATAGATAGATAGATAGATAACAGTGCATGTATATATAAAGCCTTTAAGTGCCATCTGAAATTTTTATCTAAAAATAGCCTTTCTTTTTTCATTTTTTATTTTTTTTTTTTATAGTGCAATGGCAATCTATATAGTCCCAGTCTATTCAATTAATTGAAATTGACAAACATTAATATTGGAGCCTAAAACATAAGAAAAACATTAAGACATAAATAAGACTGACAAAGAAAAGAAAAGAAAAGAAAATATTTACTTTAAATTATTTCAAATCACGTGCTAACAGTGAGGGGCAATAAAAGGAAACCAACGCTTCCGCCAAAAACAAACTTATTTACAGTGGTGTCTATCAAGTTGCTACAACTGATGATTAATATATGCTGTTTTTGTCCTACCAGACAGGGCGAGCAGAGAGGGGAATTCACGACAGTTGTGCACTCCCAGCGAGTCCGTGGCGCAGGACATCCACAGATTCTCGTAAATGGTTGAGGTGGTGATCACAGTCCCATCTATCGTGGATACTTTCCAGTAACGGTTCGGAATTGCAATGCCAACCATTATCCAACTCACAAAGCCAAGAAATAAAGCAACGACTTCAATAACCGGATCCATGGCTGCTTGAGATTATAAAGACGCCAAAAATCTAAATGATCTAAAATCGTCTATATCTTATGTGCTTCTCTACTTTATTTAGTTGTTTTCGAAATGTGTTCAGATTTGGCTGAAAAAAAAAAAAGAAAAATAACCAGGTTTTGTTGATTTCCCGAGCCGTTTCGTGAGCTGAGGCAGTTTTTCCATGGAGAGCGAGATTGCAGCAGTGTGACTGACATAAAATGTGCTTTTATAAGGAGCGATGGGTCATTTATAGCCTCTGTTTGCCCTCCTCTCTCGCGTGCATGTCTCGCTTTTGGATTTTACACCCCGAAACTCAACAGCTGGTTATCACTAAAGTTCAATGGTCGTTCCCTGACCTTCACTGGCAATGCATCCATCATGTTTCATGTACTCAAACACATTGCAAACTGTAAATTGTGATTAGTTGACTAAATAAACAAAGAAAAATTAAGTAAGCTTTGATCCTTCTTAAAAATATTTGTTGGCTCTGAAATAACTATCCACATAAACTGCTGTTCAAAAGTTTGGGGTTGATAAGACTTTAAAAAAATGTTTTTGAAGTCTCTTATGCTCACTAAAGCTGCATGTAACCTACTTGATTAGAAACAACAGCAACAACGCAGTAATATTGTGAAATACAATTTAAAATTAGTATTTTCTATTCAAAAAATTTTTTATGTAGTTTTTAAATGATGGCTATGATGGTTCACATAATCCTTCCGAAATAATTCTAATATGATGATTAATTTGTTGCTTTATTATTATCAATGTTGAAAACACCTTGTGCTGTTTAATAATTTTATGGAAACCTAATTTTCAGTATTTTTGAAAATCAGTTTAAACTAATCAGTTTAAACAAGTCAATAAAAAAAATCTTACTGACCCCAAACATTTGAATGTTACCCATAAATTAATATTCAAAACCAAAACAACTGGTACTGGGACATATAAGAGCCAGTAAAACGGAGTGCTTTTAGGTTACAAATTATAGAACATGTCTCAAAAAAAAAAAAAAATATTAATAACATAACAACCGGCTATGACTAAACACATTCAAATGTTAACCTGAGCTATTAATAACAGATTTTAGGCTACTCAGAAGTTTTTAGTAATATGTTTTGGAATTGTCTTCTGAGTACACTATCAAAAGAGGGAAAAGGGGAACTACTGGATGCAGTGATTAAATTAGCAACTGAAGAAGCTACTGACAGTGTTTATCTACTGCCTTTATCTCATCTGTCTCTCTACGTCATATATTCATCTGCTGGCTTATAGATCAACGCGTTCATAGTCACCAAATGAAACCTCACTTCAAGAGTCACCATGATGGATAAATTTGTCTAGTGGTTAAAAATTGTTTATTTGTTATTCACACTTCTTATACAAGGTTCACTGAGCACTGAAAAGCTTGTGGGGAGACTTAAATACAGTACAGATGAACAGTAAGAACACATCTTGCATGTAACAACAAAGGTAAATAAAAATAAAGTGAAGAAAAACTCATTATGACACGATTCAATTGTAAATGGTGCACAGAACCTTCACTGCCCATGGTTGAAAAAAAGAGAAACATTGTTCAACATATAATCCATGATATATTAAGAAAATATATTTACAAAGATAACTATAACTACATGACTACAACTATTTTAAACAAATATTGCATTATATTCCTGCCAGTGTTTTAGATTAAGAATGTCAACATTCAAGAGATTGATTAGGATTTAGTCATTGATGATATCGACAAGTTTAAATAAAACGTCACATGACATGCAAATATTCCATTAATGTTTAATGGCTTAGAAGGAAAAATTAGAAAAAATTATGATGTTAACAAAATTGGACACACCAGAGGCGAAGTTCATGTGGCAATAACTAAAACATTCAGATTTGACAATAATAAGTATTAAGATTATTGTGAAATTGCTCTGGACAACACAAAGCCTACTGATTTTAAGCATTAACAGCATTAATAACCAGGTAACTATCACTTATCCTTACTGTACAAAGACCTATAAGTGATTAACTTATTTTATTGATTTGAGACTATAAGGTATTTTGAGTGAATAGTACAGGAAATGGGCAAAATGGCAACCCGTATCTTGGAAGTTTAAACCTTGATTCCCTAATCGATTCCCAGTACAAAGAAGCAGATATGATGCTATACATTATAAATTCTGTAGAACGAAATGATCAAATGCAGTGAATTCAAATATATGTGTATATTGCGCAGAAAGAGATCACTGCAATCAGGAAAAACCGTCGCCATTAGGAGTTTACATGGTCTGCAACAAACTTTATGGAGGTCATCAACGTGAATGCCAGGATTCAAGGTTTCCCGGGAGAACATTGCCCAGGGGTGCGTTTCCCGAAAGCATAGTAGCTAACCTGTTAGCAACATAGTTTGTTGGCAATGGGAAATTGTATTGCAACCAACAAAGTTGCTAACTTAGTTAGCAACTATGCTTTCGGGAAACGCACCCCAGAGCAATCCACCATATCCTGCTGCCATCTCTTAGGTAAACAACACACATGTACCCAACCATACTCCTGATCTAAACATGATTCCTCAGAGCTTCTTCCATTACTCCATGGTCAATCAAGTGATCAAGCTCCAGAAGGAAAAACAATGCATTAAGAGCCTTAAGCTGAAAACTTTTTGAATTTGAAGATCAGGGTAAATTCAAACTAAATGAAAAATATAAGATATAAAAATGTACACATCTTCATTCTGTTCAAAAAGTTTACATCCCTGGCTCTTGATGCATTGTTTTTCCTTCTGGAGCATCAGCAAACTTTTCAACCTTTTGTAATAGCTGCATGTAAGTAATCTCTGACTCATACAGTCATTATTGGAAAGGGTTCAAATACGCAAAAGATGATGGAAAAAGAAAGACTTTGAGGGACTTTTCTGAAGAACAGTGGGCAGTTTTACTGTTCAGGACAAACAAGAGACTCATAAACAACTATCATTAAAAAAATTAAGCATGTATGAACTTTTAAAGGGGTGATTTTAATAAATTTAACTATTATTTTTAACTTGTGGACCATATTTAAGCGTCTTTTATGTAAAATATCTTGTTCATAACGATACTAAATAAAAAATAACATGCATTTTGTATGGTCCCTCTTATTTTGGTAAAATAATTAACAAAGCAAAGTGTAGGCTGTCAAATTCTGACCACAACTATATATATATATATATATATATATATATATATATATATATATATATATATATATATACATATATATATATATATATATACATATATATATATACACACACACACACATACATATATACACATATAATGTATCAATGTAAAAAAAAAAAAAAAATATATATATATATATATATAATAAATGTTTAACTCTTTTACACGTGAGTAATGAGAGGACAAAAGTTAGACTAGGTACAGCCGCTGTGTTGAATCGTCTGTGTGTGATAAGCTGATGATTGTTCTAGGTTTTAAAGGTCATGTTTATGACTAGCTTGCTTGCTTTTTGCTGTAAGTCAACTTTAATTGTTCTTTTAACAAACACAATAGTTTTCCCACATGGTTATGCATCTCCTAAAACAGACGATGACACTCTCAATGATCTGACGTTTATGGGGCCAGTAAAAGAGCTCATAAAATAATTCTGTTACAAAGCAGACTTTTTGCAGAGATGCTGAGTCCTTGTTGCTCTAACACACACGACAAACTCGGCAGGGTTAATTCAACTCCAACATAGAGCTCTATCAGAGATGAAGGATCCCTGCCAAGTTTGCTGTGTTAAATGAGATTGCATAATTTATTAATAGTGTCATTTAAAAGCTGATTTCCAGGAGCAAGATTGAGTCATGGCTGTAATTTAGCTAGGAACATGGCAGTGGGCAAGACAAATATAAATGTATAGATGTGTGTTAACAAGAATAAGCTGTGGGGATATTTGTTTGCATATTGTACACACAGAAAGTGTCGTCTAATTGCTTTACACAAATTTGTAATGTGTAAACAAGAGACAGAAGGAAATTATGATCGAGCTCTGAACCCAGGGCTGTTGTAAATCTTTTTTATGATCTCTTTATTGTCTTGTAACATCAAGAGGCTAGTCAAATAAAAAATCATACTTATTAAATAACCAGGGACACCTGTGCATTGGGATTGTTTCACTGATTCTAAACAATCTAAAATGCAAATTTTTTAATGACCTCCTGTCACTGAGGCAGAATCCTAAAAGTTAATTTTTTTTTTACCTGATTAATCCCTAATTGCTAAATATTACTACATATTAGCAGCTAAAGTGCACACATTAACTTTTAAAAGGGTACTGCTCCAGTGACAGTTTTGCACATTTCTTTCTGAGTTTGGGAGCTTGACTTGAATCTTTATTATCACATCTTTATTCACAAGTTTGTTCGCCCTTTCATTTCAGTGCAGATTTAAGTTTGTCCCACAAACAAAGTTTAGACACGGCCAGCAGAATGTAATGCCAGCAAAGACACAAATAGGCGAGAGAACAGCTTGTGCATCAGACTTCTCATCATTTGCTTTAATTTTGTTAATTAGTAACCCGAATACTGTGTTATAAAATGATGTTACTAATGGCAACCATAAAGCCAGCATTGTAAAGCTGAGATGTCTTAACATGTGCGCAAGTCCCTGAGATGAATAATGTGGGAAGTACAAATTGTACCCAACATTAAATTGAATGCCATTATCAGCTATTATCTTAAATAAACATGTTTTACAACATTTTTTTTTACTTTCAAGGCCTAGTAGTTGTTGACTTAAATCAATGTTGGAGATACTCCCACATCTGAGTGTCTGGTCTAATGATGCATGGAGGACAACGAGTTTGTGAGTGATTATTTAACCAGCCGCAATCAGCTTTTTCTCAACACGATTCCCAGATCTTTTGACCAATTCTTTTTTAAGACTTTCTTAATAATTTTATAGAGATTGCACTCATTAAGAGCAAATTCTAGGCAATTAAATATTCCATTTCTGGAAATCAAAATTTTAACATGGGAACCCTGTCTTACAAGATTTAATTAAAAAATCCCTTCATCTGTCTATTCCTTGTCTTAAAATACCTTGCTTGTTGAATGATGGCCTTGATTCCAATTTCTTGATTCATATTAACAATGTGTGGAGGACAAAGGAAACACTAGCCAAAATGTGTTTTTTCTTTGCAGATGTTTCAGTATAAAATGCACACAAGGCAGGGAAGATGATACACTTGACAGCACACATAAACCAATAGGTAATAAACAAGGTGCTGACAACGATTACTTGTAAGAAAATGCACTGCAAGGCTGGTCACACGTGTAATACATGTAAACACACCTTATTAGTTCAGTCACCACACATTTTAATAAATTAACAGACATGAGGTTTTAATGTAGTTTATCAAAAATGTTCCATATTAGTTATCTATAGTGTAAGTATATTTATATATTAAATAAAAAATAAAAAGTGCATATTATCACAATACATCTTATCTTGTACTGCAAGTCCCTGGAAAGCCTCTGAAGTTTCTTTTCCTTTGAAAAACGAAAGGTTTCAGAGGAAAAACCCATAACTTATTACTTTATTCCAACCCCACATCTCTACACATACCAAAAAGAGCTGAAGAATCGTAAAGCAAAAATCAACATGATAAAATATAAGAGCTCAAAATGTCATTGAAGTCATTTCAGAAAAATACAAAATAAAAAAAGCACGGGCCTCCTCATGGTTTTCTGTGATTATAGGATTATAAGAGATCATTAAGTCTCTCTTCTGGAGAGGAACAGAATCAAAGTACGCTCTTCAGGAACTCCATATTAGGACTTAGGACCTTTGCTCACAGCCAAACCAATAAGACCAGCCAATCCCGCCACACCTAAACCGATACCGCCGACGATCGCCATGCCAACTAAACCATCTGAAAAAGAATACAACAAAAAAAAAGAGCTGAGATTAATTCACTATTGCCTTTACATTTACATGTATGCATTTAGCTTTTATCCAAAGCGAGTTACAGTGCATTCAGACTATAGATTTTTACCTTTAAATTTGTTTACATGCACATCAAATTCTCTGCAAGTTTGAGAGTATAATCTTATTCAAGACTATAATCTGATAAGGACTCATATCTCGCCTTTAAAAATGCCTGATAACATGGTAATAAAATGAAGGTAATCTGGCAATTGCCAAAAAGCACATGCAGTGAATGGAAGTTTGCAGCAAGGACTGGTAGGAGAAAGATGTGAATATGGTTTAGAATATTGAAATACCACAAACTGTGTGCAATCCTTGAGAATGTAATGACAACAGTTGCAATGCATGTTGCCGTTAAACTGGGATATTTTGTGGAGCATGCACATAAATTTCCTTTTAAGTGGATTTTCTGATTAAGGTACATGCAACAAATTTCTGATTAAAACACGTATATTCCAGGGATAGGAATCGGAATTTGAGGAATCCAATAATGGTCTTTAAAAAAAAAAGACAGCAATAGGATTGTGGCATTTACATGTCTGAATACCAACTGCTAAATTCTGATTAATATCGGAATATTAATATGCATGTAAAAGCAGTTACCACCTCACGCTTTTCCTCATCGTAAATGGATCTTGAAAAACTCCTTTTTTCTAATATGCTGATTTGGTGCTCAAGAAAACATTTCTTATTATTATTTATGTAGTAAACTGTCGTTCTGCTTTAACATAACATATGGTAACCGTATTACATTATTATAACAGCATAAATTTAAATATATATATTTAGCAATGTTAAATTCTTTATTGTCACTTATGAACATCATGATGAGTCCTAGCTGAATAAAATAATTTATTTCTTTAAAAACAAAGTAACACTGACCCCAAAGTATCTTTTATCTCACCTTTTCTTAGTGCACTGTTGATGAGTTTCTCCAGTTCCAGGGCCTGTTTATTATCTGGTTCATTCTTCAGCAGAGTACGAATGTACTTCAGTGCTCTCTCATACTCCTGATAGAAGAACAAACCGTTTGATGTAGGGAGGTAAAGAGAGCAAAACAAAGAGAGAGATTAAATGGAAACTAATTCAACGTAATCCAAGTATTTCCAAGCCAAGTTCATACTGTATTTTTGATCAAATAAATGCAGCATTGGTGAGCGTGAGAGAACTCTATAAAAAAAACTACAAAATAAATAAATAAATTACTGACCCAAAACTTTTGAAAGGTAGTGCATTTCAAATATGCATTTCCCTTGATTTTTGGGTAAAATTTTACTTCGACATGTACTTGACAGGTTTGAGAGATTCACTTTTGTACATTTACTTCATCTGATATTTGTATTGAACCGTTTACACATCACACTAGTTTATATGGTGACGTGGCAATAAAGTTCTTTAATTTATCTGATTTGATTTAGAAATTATGCAGTAAACTCCAGTGTACCTGCTTCCAGGAACAGAGTTGAAAAACACAGTTTTAACTAGATGCCAGAGATGTCTTCGTGCAAAGATATGTGATATAAATAACATTTATTAGCAGTGACAAAATCATCACATACCAAAACAAGGAAAATGGTAACCCACCTTAAGTCTGTAGTTTGCAACGGCAAGGTAGAAGAGAAAATCTCTCTGATCATCTTTTTTGCTCGTAGAAACCAGTTCTAGTAAAAGAAACCTGGATGACTTTTTAAATAATTTAAAATCAAGAACAGGTACAGTTACCGCTGGAGCTCAAGCAGGTCATGACTAACCAAAAAAACTGACCTTCCAGCAGCTGAATGCCTTTCACAATGTCATTGGTGTACTTGCTTCTGATCAAACACCAGGCGTACTCAAATGTGGTTTCCCTGCAAACGGGTCCTTTCACCAACTCAGCGTTATACTTCTTCTCAAATCTCTAAAAGACAAAAAGTCATGGACAGATGAGAATCAAATGCACTCAGTGGATGGATGATGCTACGGTCATGTGCTCCCCCTGGCCGACTGTCTCAGACTACCTTTTACAGCAGGAATTTGCAAAGCAGAAAAACGTCTGATTACATTTAAAATAGTAGGTGAAATGATAAGATAACAATAATACGCTGATAAATGTATTGTGCATGTATACCCCGCGGTATAATAGCAGGTCTACTCTTATATAAGTCTATCTATGCGTAGCAACATGTCATGATGAATGTTGTTGTTTTGACTTTTGGTGAAACTCCTGATTAAACCCCGATTACGGTAATTTCACCAAATACAAGCTTGTCATCAAAACGAAACTGATGTCATTTTGGATTAACAGCCATGAAAGTAAAGAATAAAATATTTTACCTTTAGATCTTCAGGTGCCACTAGTTCTGACACAACCGCCTCCATGTTCGCGGAAAACCCTACGCCAGCGCGTTCACGAGATTTTCAAATTAAAAGTCCGTGATTATGACGTTCTTAAATGCCAGTGTTCCAGTCGAAGCGCTAATATCTTCCCAATGGCAAAGCAGCAGATTTTCTTGTATTTTAATAAACATCCCTTACAGCAAATACTGTTACAATTACTTTAAGATTATCATCCATGGTATGAACGCAAGGGCTTAGTTTCGATTTGAACATGTTTGTAAAATTGTATTTTGTGCTATTATCGACACATGCAAAGTTCGTTGATAACATTACTGTAATAAAGTAATAGTCTAGTTAACAATTGCTTGTTTACATAGGATATACAATGTATTTGTTATCATTTAGGCACTTACAGGCTATAGTTGGACAAATCTTTCGACAGGGGTCAGTATCTTCACGCTCCTCTAAAAGCAACGCGACACTTTGGTCACGTGGTCTGACCGAGTAGGACAGCCATCTTCCCTAAAACACAAACAACAAGAGCGTACTAGACATCAACACGCACCGACCATTGGAGAGGGAGAGAGAGCAAACCAACAGTAAACACGGAGCACGATTCTCGAGGAGGAGCACGGAACACAAACAACTGCACATGAATCCATAGTGAAAATCGTCGAGTTTGACGGGGTGACTTGGACAGTAAAATCGCATCGACAGCTCCAGAAAGACGGTCAGCAACTGTGTACCTCTCTCTCCTTGAATGTCTGAGGCGTTAATGGCAGATGGGTGTTGAGTTAAGTTTCGTGCGAATTTGAAAGGGGAAGGACAGTGGAACAGCAAATGCATATTAGTGCATAAGAAACGTTAAGTGGCCAGCGTTTGGGTGTGTGGGAATAAATGGTGCTGTTTTAAGCTGTGAGGCTTTTTGTGTTTGGTAAGGCAGCTGTGGCCGTAGGTTGAAGGCCACGGGAAGCAGCGGAGTGGAGTTTGGAGGGGCGCCGCGTGGGCAGGAGGGGGGGAGGGGTGTGCAGGCAGGGCACGCACATGCACACGCACACCCCCTCCTTGTGAACGCGACGCCCCTCAAACCTCCTCCAATCAGTTGTGAAACGACACCAGAAGTGGTCTTTTTCATTTCACGCGAGAAGTATTAATAACCGACATCTCGCATGTCTTACAAAATAACGTTAGTCCTTTTTTTCTGGGCGTATGTTTGCGTTGAGCTCGAGGAAACTGTATATTTCTGGCCTAATGGCGAGTTGTTAGTTAGTAGTTACGTCCCATTCGTGAACGACTCGTTGTTTTGAGTCGGATCTTTTCGGTGATTCGATTGAACTCACTAACCGAATCTGTCTGAAAGGTTGTCGAGTCATCAGCTAGAGAACAGTCAGATTCGCAATGAGTCGAGAATCATGAGCATCTGGGGTGAATCGAGGACTTCACCTGTGAGACGAAAAGTTATTCATTCCACAGGATTAGTTCACTCCAAAATTACAATTTCCTGATAATTTACTCACCCACATGTCATCCAAGACTATTCGTGACTTTTTTTCTTAAGTCGAAAAGAAATTTGGCTTTTTGAAGAAAACATTCCAGGATTTTTCTCCATTTAATGGACTTCAATGGGTTGAAGGTCCAAACTGCAGATTCAGTGCAGCTTCAAAGGGCTCTGCGCGATCCTAGCCGAGGAATAAGGGTCTTATCTAGCGAAACCATCAGTCTTTTTCTAAATAAAAAAAAAAAAAACTTTTTAACCCCAAATGCTCGTCTTGCACTCAGTAGCCTACCGCCGCTCCCTATACGCAGAATACGCAGTCTGCGTAGGGAACCAACTCCCAGAGGGTGCACCATCCCCTGCCACCATCGCAGTTGCTCAAAAAAGAGGAAAAAACATGCGCCATTCTCCCATCCGCGCTCGCAACCGCTCCCACCTCATGTTTGCGGCTGAATGTTGATATTTATTAAAACAAACTGTAAATCATATGGAAATTATGCTACGTTTTCACAAGGACTCAAACGCAAATTTGAAGCTCAATAGCATTTGAAGGAGAAAGACTTGTAGTCATCAAACAATTGTAATGTGTTCATTTATGTTTTGTGTCAGCTACAATGCACACCTTATAGATTTATATATATATATATATATATATATATATATATATATATATATATATATATATATATATATATATATATATTAAAATAAATTATAAATCATTTAGGTAAAAACGAGGCCTGTTTATCACTTTCAGGCACATTCCTGTGAAAGTTTTTTTTTTTTTTTTCAGGTTCTCTTACGAAAATTACCCATGGTTTTAACAATAACACCACAAATCATGGTTCTTGTAGCCATGGTAACCGCAAATTATGCTGAATGCTTGAGACTATAAAATAAATTAGTCATAATAAAGTTATAGCCATAGGTAAATGTCGAGAGCTACAATTGTAATTTGTAAATAATACAATTTATTCATTTACTTTTTTATTTGATTAAAGTTCTATTTTCACCCCTATAGTAGGTGTTTTTTTCCATCATCATATTTGAGGAAGGGGGGCACAACAATACAATCCTGCTTAGGGCACCCATTTGGCCAGCAGCGGCCCTGCTTGCACTAGCTCTGTGATGCACGTCCATGACTTCACACATTACGCAATCACATTGGATAGGTCATGTTTTTTCCTAGATGAAGTGTCTTGATATTGTCAATTTTTACGATATTCGATACATATCTCAATATGTTTGCATTTGCATTTAAATAAAAAAAAAAATCTAAACTAAGTGATCACTTACTGGTTTTTAACTGAACACATGTATATGTGACTCAGGTAGTGTAAAACAAGCACAGAAAGTGTGTTCTGTCAACTTTTTTTTAGTGAATACAATTCACAATTTACACTGTGCATTTGGGGGAACTAACGTAAAATTAAACTGGGATATGTATTTTTTTACAAGTTTTTAGCTAAGAACACAAGTTTGTCTGTCTACTGTCTCTGGTTTAAGAGAAGTTCTGTGGCATAAAACTATGTTCCCACTGGCACTAAAAACACTCTCAGATGGGGAGCTATGTGCTGTAGCACATATCAGTCTATATTATAGGAACTGGTGAAACAAATGAAAAATATTATAACAGTGAAATTCCTAATAGTAATTCCACATAGCCATAGCCCAAGTTTCTCTATTCACAACAGCAATTGAGTTAGTGCTTTTATACATTGCTTTTATACAATGACCACAATCGCAAACAATACAGTCGAGATCTCATGACGGAACACAAACCGGCTTTCATTTAGATCACTAAACTCCAGCTTGTTTGTTTTTCAGATCATCTGCAAAGGCACTTCTGCAATCAGGAACGAGCGTTTGCATGAGCATGGTTGCCAGTTTGCTTAAAATTAGGGCTGGGACAACGCGTCGAGGTCATTGATGACGTCGACGCAAAAAATATGTAGACGCAAAAAATATGCGCATCGATTCGTCGACCTGTTTTTATTTCTCTAAAAAACGTTTGCAAAACGTTTACCTTATGTGCGCTGAATATACGCGATGGCCGGATCAACATTCTGTCCAACGTTATATAACCAATCCAGGGGTTTTTCTGCATTGATCTTTTTTTTTTGGTGGCTGTCAAAGCCTTATTTGATCGGTGAGTGATGTAGAATAGAATGACTGCTGCGCCTGACAGGGCGCGTACGAGAGAGAGCCCAGGCTGCGCGCGCAAACTCACAGTCTTCAAACAACACGAGCGCTTCTTGCTCTCTCTCCCTCGTGCATATTAATCAAAATCATTAAACACGATAGAAATAGGGCAAAACACCAAAGTTTCACGCGCGATCGCCCACTCACAGTCTTCAAACTACACGAGCGCTGTCTTGCTCTCTCTCTCCCTCGTGCATATTAACCAAAATCATTAGACACGATAGAAAAAGGGCGGAACGCCAAAGTTTCCCATGGAGCATTCTGAGATTTTTTTTTTTCTCCATGACAGGCTGCTGGCTCCCACTGTTAATTGTTTTTTTTTTTTTTTTTTTGTAAAAGCACTCTCTGTAATAGCTTAAAGCCCTCAAGTTTACATTGGTTACTGTATTCTTTCAATTGCTCTAAACAAGTATTTTGGGTGAACTTTTTTATTGAATGCTAGACATCAAGTTGTTGTTATTTTCATCTGAAAGAAGAACTTTTTTTCAGTAAGCTAGGCCCTATGTGTTCAGTAAGCTTGTTTCAGTAAGCTATGTGTTTTCAAGGCTTCAAGGTTTTATTAAATGCTATCTCTATACAATTGCAAAGTAATGCATTCTTAGTCAGTCTTTTATTTAGTAATTTTAAGAGCAATAAACATATATTGCAATGTTAAGGAATTCATGTTTTTTTCATTCAGATATGTAAATCAACATGTATAAATTGTTAGTAGTCAATTAATGGGGAGATAATCGAAATTGAATCGGTCTGGAAAAATTAATCGTTAGATTAATCGATGTATCGAAAAAATAATCGCTAGATTAATCGTTTAAAAAATAATCGTTTATCCCAGCCCTAATTAAAATAAGCAATACACCAGTAAGAAACTGTATCTATGTAACAGCGAAACTCTGATTTGGGGATTTGAACTCTTGAAATCTGGCAACCGCACTCGCATAGAGGAGTGTAAAGCAGTTTCCAATAGCATGTTCTGTTTTTGGACGTTCGGCGCGTTATTTTGGGAAAGTATGCTTGAATTTGAAATATTCGATATTCAAATTTTAAATTGTCATCAAAATTATTGCAATATTATCGCTAATATTCGATATATCACCCAGCCCTAAAGTCAACATACAACAACTTTTGAACGGCCCTCCTTTTTCACACTTGTAAACACTGGATAGTGTACTTCCGCCTATGTCACACGTGGCCTTTCCTCGGGCTGCACGATTAATTTAAATTAAATCACAAAGGCAGAAGCTGCGATTGGCATGCATATCTGTTAGTAAAGCTTGGTTACGTGATTAGTAGTCTCGTGTAGCCAGACCTTCAGACTTGAAGATCTGGAATTCATGACAGCTTTCATTGGCCAAGGCCCACCCATGAGGCTGTTTGACCGACATGTCAAACAAACAATCACAGATCGATTTGGTAAGCATCACGCTTTGGGGCGTGGAAATGTCACCTCAATTACAGATACGAAAACTTTAAATATGATAGGTAAAAATTGATAGCCTGAATGCACTGTAAGTCGCTTTGGATAAAAACGTCCGCTAAATGCATTAATTACATTTTTTTTACATTTGATTTAATATGCCCCTCAGAAGAAATCAGGAAATCTCTATAGCGGTTGCTGAATAAACAGAAGATTTAACCGCTTTCATTGATTCAACTTGACTAATAAGCAAATGACTATGACAATATATAAATTATCTGTGTTCATCTTATTTAAAAGTTTTGTTATAATAATAATAATAAAGTATATAATAGTGCAATGCTAATCAGCATAACTTTAATCACTGCTTAGAATACTATGAAATATGTTGCTTGCCTTACTCTGTGTAAGAGGCCACATAATCTCACAGAAGGATTTATCTCAAACACTCGACTGATGATTGTTACAAATAAAACATACTGGAAATATATTTATGAGCATTTCAAATCAAGAAATGTCAATTAATGCAGTATTCATGTACTTGCAAATTGTATTTCATTTGTTACAGACTTTAAGACTGCAACAAACTGAACGGCGTTGAAAGGACAGTAAAAATACCCTTATTAGTTGATCTTACAAGTTAATATCCTTAAAAATAAAATAAATATGCTTTTGTGATTGTGTAGTTTTATTAGTGCATTCAATGCATGAAACAAGGGGGTCGTCTTGTCCTTTCGGACTTGAGCAGTTTGCTGTTATTTGGTAGCTGTTCACATGGACATTGCAAATGCTTTAGTCCCATGATGAATTATGAGTTTTCTCATGCAAACTGGTGTATTTGTAAGTGCAGTTGAAGTTACATGTGTCTTTCTTGACATGACATATATTCTCATTGTACTTTAAGGAGCCCAACTCCCCCAGTCAATTCTGTTTATTCTCAAGGGTTTGTTCTGTTGCTTAGATATTTCTGTTGCTATGACATCTATGGGTGCTGTTAAACCCCTGGGATGTTTCTTTTCCATCTCCATGTTGTCCTGATTACAATAACTATTTTAGTTGCGCAGTGTCAATAATTTAGAAAGATTTTTGCCTAACTCTACCTGCAAAGGAAGTTACGCACACTTCCCCTTTCCAAAAGTGTTTTGGTAAACTTTGCCACAAATGAACATATGTTACTATATGTTTCCTAAGGCATGGTTTGTTTGTGGCCCTGTTTTTTTAAAGAAAATATCTTTCAGAATATTATAAAATGGAGAGAGATTATTTTCATGTACCCTTGGTCTTTAAGTTGATATGATACTATCACAGGAGCATGTAGGGCAGTGGGCACTGTAGGGTTACTATAGTTAACTAAAGCTAGAACTAAAAACTATCAAAACACTTTTGTTCATTGAAACAAAGCTAAAAAAAAAAAACAATTAATATAAAAAACTAAATGGTAGTATTTAAACAAAGAGGTAGGCACATAACAATTACTAAAAATATAACTACAATTATAATGAAAATTGAAAATATAAAAATAAAAGCTTATTCAGAATATTAATAACATCTATATTGGGGTATGTAATACTGAAGTAACGCTAGTGCACTGCCCCCTTTTCTCTGCTTTAATGGCTTCAGTTATAGCCTGTGTTCATTTCTTATCTTCTCCTGCAGATAAAGGAGGGAGAGGGATTGTCGGCGTGAGGACGGGGACACCAGCTGGGACCTGGTCCATACAGCATTGCCAGTACAACAAAAAAAGTTTTAAAATCACACACGAATAGAGATAGAAAGAAGCTTATTGGGTTCATATCTGCTTCTGGCAGCGGTATTATCAACAAGTTAGACTCTTTTTATTTTTTTTGTCTGTTGGTCTATTTTGTTTGTTTCTTGTAGTCGATCGACTTTAGACATCAGTATCAAAGCTCTGCAGCTTGCAGTCCAACAGGTATTACTCATTTTAGGCGGGCTTGATTATTATTATTATTATTTTTTTGGTTTTATTTTCATTGGCTGTGAACAAGAGAGCTCTTACAGTGTCTGAACTTTTGTGTTTCTGCTCTCCTGCACACACACCCTGAATAAGGCAGCTATAACCCTAGTCTCTCTTAAGTTGGCTACTTTGAAACACACACACACACAACTTTTCAGCCCTCTCACTCAGACCTGGTCCAGCCTAGTCTTGCCTGCGCCACTCCCCTGGACAGGGTAAGAATAACATATGAACAGGCTGTGTTTGCTTGTATTGATATGTCTGTCAATCGTGTGTGCATTACACTGTGTAATAAAGTATCTGTGTGTACTTATGAACAGAAGTATGCTTGTGGCATTTTTCAATGCGTTGCATACTCATGCTCAGGTATTTTTGTTTGTAGACTTTCACCTCTGAGAAGGAAGGAAGAATATGACTGCTGAAACACTTAACTTTGGCCCAGAATGGTAAAATCCCTTCTTTTCTATTTCTGTGTCTCCTTCACTTGTTGCCAGATCTTCCTTCCTTTTCTTTTTCCGATTTTCTTGTACATTTGTTTTTCATTGCTTTTTTTGGGAATTTTTTTCTATTACATTCTTTATCACTCTTGGAGAAATGAAAGGCAAGCAGTAATGTTATTACCTCACTATATTTTCTGGTAATAAGCTACTTAAGGCTAAGTGACAAAAGGCTAAGTTGTTACTTTTTGCCATGTATTACATGTACAGCTCTGAGGCCATAATCAAGCACTCTCATAGAATGTCTTCCCCCTCACACACTAGCATTCAAACGTTTGGTGGTCTTTTTTTTTTTTTAAAGTGATAATTTTATTCAAGGATGCATTAAATTGATCAAAAGTTACAGTTATGACATTTATAATGTCAAAAAAAAGTTTAAATAAATGCTGTTATTTTTTTTTTTTACTTTTTCAAATATAAAAAAAAAATATTAAAGTTTCCTCAAAAACCTAAAAAAAATATAAAATCTTAACGAACCCAAAGCTTTTAATGGTAGTCTATGCTGTATCAGTTTCCACTTCAATGCAGTCAGCTTTAAAACTATCTTACCATGCTATGAGCTACTCAATTTAAAGTATTTTCCTCAGCACTGCTCTTTACTTTCCCCATGTATTTGCTTGGTTCTCTCTCTTGGTCCCCGGCCAACAGAAGTGAATTCCTGGGTTTGACATGTACAATGCAGGGGTGGTATGCTTCCTTAAAGCTTTCTTCATCAGCTTATCTCCGTGGGGTAGTATTTATGTAAAGTTTACAAAGCCACCCACAGCTCTGAAACCCCTTCCCACCAACAAGGTGCCTCAGCCTGTGCCTTTTTACATGTTTCCACTGCTGAAAAGTGCTTTCAGTCTGGAAAAACAACATTGCATTGGCCCCTAAAAGCTGCTGGACTTGAATCAGGAACTGCTGACGTCAAATGCTGGGGGCGAGATAATGTCAGCACCAAGTAGATTCGTCAGACAAAAACACACGGCGATTCTGACACACAACAAAACCAGATTGCTTCCATTTCAATCAGCAGAGCTATTTACAGTGTAAGCACAGTTCTTATATACAGTATCTGACACAGCAACTCCAGCCCCTTTGCTGTTACCTTTGATCAATTTAATGCATCCTTGCTGAATAAAAGTATTAATTTCTTAAAATAAAAATAAATAAAAATTTTTTTAAAGGTAGTGTAGTTGTAAATTAAGTGATATTGATTTTTTGGGCATAACTTCTAGCTTTTTTTTTTTTTAGTTCTTAAGGTTGTTTCCCCTGCCCAAGCATCAGTACAAGCTTCAGCATCATTTCCTTGGAAAAGGGAAGTCCTAAATAAAGCAGGATGTAGAGTCAACATTGACAGGGCCATCTTTGGATGGTAGACAGGATTCGAGTATTTCTCAGTGAAGCTTCCACATTGTTGCTGCTTAATGATTTTTTCTCTCTCTCTCAGGCTCCGTGCACTTTCCAGTGGAGGCAATGTGTCTTCCCCTCCTGCCTCTCCTGCTATGCCAAAGTACAAGTTGGCCGAATACCGCTATGGGCGAGAGGAGATGCTAGCACTTTATGTCAAGGACAACAAGGTGGGAAAATGCCTTAAAACAATTCTGGTTTGTGTTGGCCTATTATAAGTCTAGGTGATATCCCAGCATTCAGTTTGCAATGATTGTACCTGCATCTTTACCTCTTGACATAAGAGGGATTGTTTATTAAACGTATTTTATTTTAAATTTATTTAGCCAAGTGATCTGCCAATAAAGGCATCAGTTGTTCACGTCTGCTTGGGTGATTTCAATCAGCTAACAGCTGTTAAATAATAATTAAATGATTTCTATAAATCAAGTTTTTATAATGAGAATGTTGTCTTCATCTCAATTGCTGGTGGTACATTGTTCTACATTGGTGGTCGGTTGCCCTGGTCTTTAGGTATTGGTATCTACATCAGCCGCTGGGAAAACTTGTATTGGTCAGTCAGTTTTATAAAAAGTATTTGTAATAACCCTTATGTTGCTCAAAACAAGTTTTTGTTCTGTGGAACACATACTGATTTATCATTTGTCTTTGCATTTTTCCATACAATGGAAGTGGTAACGATACATACAAATATAGAAGTAAAGACTTTAGGTCAGTTTTTGATACAAAACTTCAAATGCAACTCGCAAAAATTTATGGGCTGCTTAAATGTTAACTTGCTGTATTTTTTGGCGCTCTACAGACCTTGATCTCTATTCACAGCCATTAAAGGTACAATTTGTAAGATATTTGCAGTAAGATATCCAAAAACCACTAGGCTAGTGTTATATATTTTGTCCAGCTGATTACTAACAATATCTCTAAAGCTTTCAACTACTTGTAAATCATGAGAAAATTCCCATTCTAAACCGTGACACGGGGCAGTGCTGTCGCCTGTCAATGACGTTAGTTCCCCTTTGTAACCGCCTTTACTGACGTAGAAACCACATGACAACAGTGTCGTGGACAAATGAGGAAGTAGCTTCATGACAAACTTCAACTAGAAAGAGATGCCGATCTCGCTTGTGTTTTACTCGACAGGTGAGCTGTTTTGATCCGTATCTTTACAGAAAACCTATGCTATTATATCGATCAACAAGATTAGTATTATGGGGCATACACGCCAAACGCGGGGCATCGCATCTCTAGACCCACACAAGGATGCGTCTGATCCATAGTCTGATTGCATCTTTGCATTGACTTTGTATGTAATTTACTCGCTCAAATCGTTGAACTCGCGTTAAATCCATGATTTATCTTTCCGTCTGATTGATGGCCGTCAGCGGTTGGGTAGAAGACAACAAATCCCATCATTCGCTCCTTCTTAGCGTCATCAAACCATGCGATTGTTATTGTTTTGGTAGTGCACCCTCTAGTGGCAGGTAGGGCTGGGATAAACGATTATTTTTTAAACGATTAATCTAGCGATTATTTTTTTCGGTGCATCGATTAATCTAACGATTAATTTTTCCAGACCGATTCAATTTCGATTATCTCCCCATTAATTGACTACTAACAATTTATACATGTTGATTTACATATCTGAATGAAAAAAACATGAATTCCTTAACATTGCAATATATGTTTATTGCTCTTAAAATTACTAAATAAAAGACTGACTAAGAATGCATTACTTTGCAATTGTATAGAGATAGCATTTAATAAAACCTTGAAGCCTTGAAAACACATAGCTTACTGAAACAAGCTTACTGAACACATAGGGCCTAGCTTACTGAAAAAAAGTTCTTCTTTCAGATGAAAATAACAACAACTTGATGTCTAGCATTCAATAAAAAAGTTCACCCAAAATACTTGTTTAGACCATTTGAAAGAATACAGTAACCAATGTAAACTTTAGGGCTTTAAGCTAATAATACAGAGAGTGCTTTTCCAAAAAATAAAAATTAACAGTGGGAGCCAGCAGCCTGTCATGTAGAAAATTTTTTTTTCTGAATGCTCCACGTGAAACTTTGGCGTTCCGCCCTTTTTCTATCTTGTCTAATGATTTCGGTTAATATGCATGAGGGAGAGAGAGAGAGCGAGAGAGAGAGCAAGACAGCGCTCGTGTAGTTTGAATACTGTGAGTGCACGAGAGCGCATGAAACTTGGGTGTTTCGCCCTTTTTCTATCGTGTTTAATGATTTTGATTAATATGCACGAGGGAGAGAGAGAGAGCAAGAAGCGCTCGTGTTGTTTGAAGACTGTGAGTGTGCGCGCACAGCCGGGGCTCTCTCTCGTACGCGCCCTGTCAGGCGCAGCACAGTCATTCTACATCACTCACCGATCAAATAAGGCTTTGACAGCCGCCAAAAAAAAAAAAGATCAATGCAGAAAAACCCCTGGATTGGTTATATAACGTTGAACAGAATGTTGATCCGGCCATCGCGTATATTCAGCGCACATAAGGTAAACGTTTTGCAAACGTTTTTTTAGAGAAATAAAAAATAGGTCGACGAATCGATGCGCATATTTTGCATACATCGACGTCATCGATGACCTCGACGCGTTGTCCCAACCCTAGTGGCAGGTCATACAACCTGTACCTTTAAATGGAAGAGGGCAGACTGGAAATTTTGCTAAATAACTTTTTCTTGTTGTTGTTAATTCCAAAGAACGAACAAGAGTATTTTGAGTGACATTGGGTCATTGAGTTGATCTCTTTACTTTTGTAAATGTAATTTGCTTTATATGATAATGTTATTAGATACTCGGACAGTTGATCTTTCTGTGTGTTTGTAAATGTCACTCTATAAGTGTTTCATGTACACAGTGATTGTTGAGGGACCTTTTGCAGGTCCCTTTAATGGATGTCTTTTGTGGCGTTCACATGGCCTGAGATTTAACACGCAATATGTGTCTAGTACATGTTTCCACTGGTCGACTTTAAAATGCAAAACATTTCTTACCAGTACTGACACAAATCATAAAGGTTTCCACGGGCAACGGCAGCTCCAGAGCTCTGTTGCAACAAAAATAGACTGCAGAAACTGTGCCTTAAGATAATAATTTACCATGTTTTTTTATTGCAGAAGAAATATTCAGTATGCACTAATCAAGCATGGATATTTGTTGTAATTACACTTTTAGTGTTTGAAAAGCATTTTCAAGAAATCCAGGCACTCCAGAGTCTCTGCGTTGGACTGGTATTGAGAAAAAATACTAATCTAAAAAGGCTTTTAAAAGGGAACCTTGAAATGTTTAGATTTTTCTCTTATTTTGGCAAGTTGATTTGATTATGTCTAAAGGTTGGCTAGTTAGTGTCTGTTATAGGAAGCTATGTCAGCATTGCGCAAACTTAACCCTTGAATAATCACAGTTCCTTATAGGGCAGAAGCGCTTATGATGCTGTGCCCTTATAAGGCCACAAAATGCCTTTTGGACATACAAAAAAAATGTGCTGTACAAAATATTTCAGAAGAATGTTGATGGGTTAAACCTGACTCAGGTCAGCACAGTCCAGACTTCTTGTACATTTCAAATGTTTTTCTTTCCAGACTTAAATTTTTCTGATTTTTTTGAGTCCAACATTTGCCAGAGTAGAGTGAGTCATAGTCTTGTGTGTGTTTTCAGGTCCCTGAAGAAATGCAGGGTAAAGAGTTTGCTGCTATTCTGCAGGATGAGCCTCAACAGCCACTGGCACTGTTGGCTCTCACTGAAGAGGAGCAGGTGAGAGGCACACAATTAGCGTCTGGCATTTTGAGCTTGTTGCTGATTAGACATGCATCACACACACTATCCTGAAAGAGGTGGGGCGAGCATATTTTTCAGAAACCATAAACACTCCCTTATATGAAAAATGCCTTCGGCACTATAATGATTTTATCTCCACAGATTTTGCGGTTTTTGGTGTGGTCATGGTTTCATGTGTGTTCTCTCTTTGCAGAGGAACTTCTCCATGTCTGTCAACAGTGTGGCTGTGCTGAGGCTTATGGGTAAGGGGGGTGGGGCCGTCCCAGCCGGGGTGAACCGAGGTAGAGGCAGCGTGAGAGGCGGTCGAGGCAAGTTGATCTAGTTGTGTACATGCGTTTAAATTATTACTGTATTGACGGAGATGCTGAAGTTTATGTCATGCTGTGCGTTTAGGTCGAGGAAGAGGAGGAGAGATCGGATTCTACCAAAGAAGCAGTGAGGAAGTAGAGGGCGGTTTTGGTCGTAGCGTTCGAGAGATGCATCGCAGTCAGAGCTGGGATGACAGGTATTCTCAATTATTTTATATTATTTAGTCTAAATTGCGTGATTACGTTCCTTCTAGTTGTTTATTTTAAGTCAGTTTTAAAAAGTAATTCTATGAAATATGATCTCAGTTTGTTGCATTAGCTCTTGTTGCAACGAATATAAAAATCCTTTCATCAGCATACAGTCTAGATTTAGATAGCTGTTATAAAGCATCTTGATAAGCCTCTATCTCTTTTTATTCTGCAGAGGTGAAAGACGTTTTGAGAAACCTCTGCGGAGAGAAGCTGTGCGCCTGGGTTTCGAGGAGGGGGTTCCAGGTGGCAGAAAGGAGTTCATGCGCTCTGATAGTGACAACTGGCGCATACTGAGAGAGGAACAGGAGGAGGAGGACGCAGGAGAGACTGGTGTCAGCTGGAGACTCACCGGTTCACGAAGAGATGGTAACAGTACACGTTTACATTTGCCATTTAAAAGGAATAGTTTGACCAAACAAAAAAAAAAAAAACATCAAGTGACAAGATAATGACAAAAAGTTTTTTTTCAAATATTTCACAATTTTACTGAGCTCAGACTTTTGAATGGTAGTGTATAAACTTGTGCTGCTTCTTCCTAGATGGTGGTCCTCGCTCAGCTGGTTGGCGGGAGCATTCTGGTCCAGGTGAAGTTCGCCGCAGGAAGTTTGACTTCGACTTCCGGGATGGAGGGAGTGAGGGAGGCAGAAGGAGAGCAGGCAGCGAGGGAGCAGAGGATGAGAGAGATGGTCTGCCAGAGTGGTGCACAGATGAGGAAGATGGAGAAATGGGAACCTTTGATTCTTCTGGAGCGTTTATGTCTATTAAGGTGAGACCATAAGATCAAGTCTCTAATGACTTCTTATCTATGGTTTTCTGTTCTTTACTCTTTCCCCTCTTCTGTTATCTTAGAAGGACCCGAAAGACCCCATTCCAGAAGAGGAGTTTGAGTTCCAGGGGTTGGAGGATGAGGAGGAGGACAGTGCTTATCAAGAGAAGAAAAATGACTCTGGAGCTGAAAAAAGCGAGAAGGGTGGGAACAAAACTTGAATAAATGTTATTCTTAAATCACAGTTCTTGCAAAAATGTATACGATTGCTTAATGTGAGGAACAGACTGAATAATTTTGTTGTACATAGATACACTTTAAACACTTCTGTGAAGTTGGATTGTGGAGTTTTTAAAAAATTGTGCATTTAATCGAAATATGATTTTAAATACTGTATTTTCCGGACTATAAGTCACACTTTGTTTCATAGTTTGGCTGGTCCTGCGACTTATAGTCAGGTGCGACTTATTTATCAAAATTAATTTGACATGAACCAAGAGAAATGAACTAAGAGACATGAACCAAGAGAAAACATTACCGTCTCCAGCCTCGAGAGGGCGCTCTATGCTGCTCAGTGCTCCTGTAGTCTACCCTGAAGACATAGAGCGCCTTCTCGCGGCTGTAGATGGTAATGTTTTCTCTTGGTTCTTGCTTCTAAATAAATGTGACTTATAGTCCAGTGCGACTTATATGTTTTTTCCCTCATCATGACGTATTTTTGGACTGATGCGACTTATACTCAGGTGCGACTTATAGTCCGAAAAATACGGTAGATGTATTTTTTAAAGATATCTGTGTTCCATTGATTTCATCACTCACTCTCTCTTGTCTCTTTCTACAGATGTCACTGATTCTGCTCCAGTGTCTGAAACTGAAGTGAAACCTGGTTCTCCTTCCCCTCCTCCTCCTTCTCCTCCTCCTCTCCCTCCAACTCTTCCTCCTCCTGTCACTGAGGCTGTGCCCTCTGCTGCCCCCTCTGGCCTGGAGAAATTTCAGCCTGCCCCCTCCATTCCCAACAAACTACCAAGTGAAGGTAAAAGGGTGTTTTTTTTCCTCTTTTTTTTTCTTTTTTTTTTCTTGTAGCTGTATAGATGCATGATGCTTCACTTGTGTACTGTCTTTTTTTGTAGTGTTATTAGAGGCCATGTTAGATTTGAGCCCCAGTGCCTCCTCCAGTCTGCCTTCATCGCCTCCCTCTTTGTCCTCTGCTGCTACTGATCTCCCACCACCGAGGGGGGATATTGAGGACGATGAGGGCATGAAGCACCTGCAACAGGTACCACAGAAAACAAGTTCTGAGAGTAACAGATGTCCTACTGATTATCTCATATATATTAATATTTACATTAGGGCTGGGTAAAAAAAAAATAGATTTTTCGATTAATCGTTTTTTTAAATGTGGTCGATTCAAAATCGATTCTCAAAGGACATGAATCGATTTTTTTACCATATTTATTTCTGCAGATATTGAACGTAAGATTAGTGTTAATCTTATTACAAATCTTCTCCACTAAATGTCACCCTCTTATGTGCCTTGTGCGATGTTACCAACGAACCTGTCATTCATTCATTCATTCAAAAGCAGTGGTTCTCAACCCACGGCCCGTCACGAATTCAAATGCGGCCCACCATATGCTGAACACACACACACACACACAAACGAAACTTCTTTAAAATTTATTTTATTTTTTACATTAATTGAAAAAAATGTAGGCTACTAAAGAAATATAAGCTATAGCCTAATGTTTTTATGTGAAATTATTTTGTTTTTCATTAATTATTTTCAGACATGAGCAGACTTACTTACGTAACATTATGAACACATACAAGTGCGCACTTTGGCAGAATTCAATTCAAATAGTCATCAACAGCCATTAGTTCGGTAAAAGGGAGAAAAAAATAAATGTGGAGAATGCCAGCGACTGAACACATACAAAACAAGAATAGTCGCAGTATCACTTGAAGAAGAGCCCCGCAACTCACTTGAAGAAGTTCAAGCAAATGGAAACACCATATACTACGCAGCAATCATCCTTATTTGAAGAAATGTGGCAAAACATCTCTGGAGAGAATCTCATTATTAAATTTGAAAGTGCTTTCCATATTTGGATCAATAATACATTTGTGAACGCACATTTTCTGCAATGTCGCGCGTCGGGTCATGCTCCCGTGCGCGTCTTACAGACTGCATCTTAAAGCCTCTTATACTTTCTGCGTCCGTGAGTCCGCTATGGACCGCTAGGTAGGCGTGACTTAAAAATCGCCATCGGAGAGTGTGTGCCGAGGCTCTGAGCAGACGACCGTAGGCTTCAAAAACACAATTGCACATGTTCAGGCAGTGTGAAGAAGCCCATTGCCAATCGAACCTGTGCAATCCGTCAATAAAGAATATAAAGACAGCGATCTGCAATAATTCTGGGCAATTGTTTGTTGCAGAGCGGACCATCAGTGTGCGCATTCGGAAGTATAAATTGAAGAAGTCTGCGTCCGCGCTGGCCGTGCATGCGTCCGGATTGCTCATGCGGAAAGTATAACACAGGCTTTAACACAACTGCTGCTTCTGTCACTTTTTCTCATGACAAGAAGTGAATTTATTCAGTCGCAGAATGACTGAACAGGAGACGTTTCAGACACGCGCTCCACTTCACTTTATTATCAGGTGCAAGTTAAGCGAGCGCGGACGGTCCTGTGCTCAAAGGCGCCGGTGCGCGCCTCCTTTGTGCATATCCTTTCATATCAAACTGTGAAATAAACTATGTGAAAGCAGTGTCGTGGTCAGTTAATTCATGTAATTACCAAAAAAGGTGATTAAAGCTGACTTAAACTGTGCATGCATGTAGGGATGGGACAGTATGAAAATTTAATATCACGATTATAGTGACTAAAATTATCACGATTATCAATATTATCACGGTTTTGTTGAAACGAGATGAAAGTGTTCAAAAATAGTTGATGCTCACACTGAAAACATTTCAGCAAGTTTTAGATTTAATAATCAACAAACAACTAATAAAACAAGCAACTCTATGCACTTAATTTAAAGAAAGATTAAATTCTGTGGCATTTCCTTCCTTACAATGAAAAGTGTAGAAGCATAGAAAAGCATAGAAAAGTCACTGACTTTCGCCATTCCTTCTCGAAAAAAAACGATTTAAACGATATTACTAACCTTCAGCACATTTTATCACGGTTATCAATAAAACCGGTTATCGTCCCATCCCTACATGCATGTAATATATTTTATATATATTATATACAGGATATATTTATATATATGTATGCACGTCTATGAAATCAGCCCAGCACTGTCTCACTCATCTAACACATCCTATTTAACTCGTCAGTTCGTGTTTATTTGAGCACTTCTGTCAGTGAACGCCGCCTGAAATAAAATAAATATCAAAGAAATAATGCAGTTAAACAAGAAAGTAGCCTAAATAAGAAAGTTAAATATACCCTGTCTAACGGACGCGAGCGACGCAGTGCAACAAAATACTCATTATAATCAGTGATGCTACACTGGATGCTGCACAACACGACATGATAAATCCCCGTCCGGTCTGTGAGGTACTGACACTGAGTTCAAATGTCCTGTATAGACACTAGACAGACTAAACCTGTCGCAACGCGGTTGTGTTGCGTCCGGTTTACTTTTCCGCCACCAAGCAAGCTCAGTAACTCCTCATCTGCACACTATCTTTAAAATATGAATCGTTGCCATTTTTCTTGTTACCATCTTTTATTTATCGCTGTCTCGTTTGAATTTGGCTAGTTTGGAGAAAGCCTCACCAAACCTGACCAGCCAGCATTTGCGATCGCGAGGACTGACGCTGATGGGTGACATGAATGCAGATGACTCCAGATCGGCGATGTGGTATTTGCTTTCCCAACAAGATCCATCGCCCAACACTAAATTAATTTGCTTAATGCATAAACTGTATTTTCCTGCGCTTAAATCTGCCAATCTAAAGGAAACGCTGTGTTTGAGGTAATTTGTTAATTACCATAGACTTAGAATTTGCAACTATTACAGTCATTGCACTTATATACAAAACTTTGTATTAAGCTTGCTATAGAGTTTGTGACGTCACGTGCACTACCGCCGGTGGCAGTAGACAACCGCGGTAGCAACCGACCACTGCGGTGATGCGGTTGTCACGGCAACCGTCACAGCCCTACGAAATCGAATCGATCTGGAGCATCTGAATCGAAACCCAGCCCTAATTAACATTTACTGAATTGATTATATTATTAAATGCTCAGTCTTCACCAACCCGTTGAGGTCATTGTTAAACATTTCACATTTGTGAAAATTTTAGCCAATCACATCAAGGTTATTTACATACAGGGGTCTTAAATATACAAGAGTAAAAACCATTTGCTTAATTCTTAGAGAAGAGGGTAGGGAACTGATCCTGTAAAATTCAACTATTTATATTTTTTATTATAATTTATTTCTAATCAATTATCTTCTGTGCTAGAAACCTGGATTAACATTATAAATAGACTAAATCTAAACTGACTAATTTTATATTTTCTATTATAATTCATATTTTTTTGTTTCAGAAACAAAATTCTAAAAACTAAATTATTATTTATGCTTTTTTTTAGAATTATTTATAATGCATGTTTTTATTCTAGAAACGTAGATTCACATCATAAATGCCATAGTTATAGTTAATAAAATGCTATAAAAAGTGTAGAATGTTTCCTCTTTAGATAAATTGCATTGTTTGTAGCGCACTTTAATTCTTTTAGCGGAAGCGAGTTTTTGAAGGTGATTTATGTGTGTAGGAGGCAGAGAAGATGGTGGCAGCGCTCCAGGACACATCTCTAGAGGAAGAGTGTTTCACCCAGACTCTCCAGGAGGGCAGAAACACAGCCTCTGCTCTTCCTCTCTCCCATGACTCTGCTATGAAATGGTTTTACAAAGACCCACAAGGAGAGATTCAGGGTATGCTTGCATTCTCTCTTAGGAGGTCAACTCATGCATATGGAGCAGTGTTTTGAGTATAGTCCATTAATACGGTCTCTTTTTCTTGTCTTTTGTCTGTTCTGTCTCTCTCAGGTCCTTTCAGTACAGTGGAGATGTGTGAATGGTTTCAGGCGGGGTATTTCGCCATGAACCTGCTTGTTAAACGTGGTTGTGATGAGGGATTTCAGCCACTTGGGGATGTCATTAAGATGTGGGGGCGTGTGCCTTTCGCCCCTGGACCCTCCCCTCCGCCCCTCTTGGTGAGGAATCAAGCCCACCCTCGCCCTAACCCACCCCGGGGGGCAATCGTGAGTCTCAGGGTGGAAGAGTCAATGTCTGGGTGTTATTTTCAATTGGGTTATTTGCATTCTATGGAGTTTTTCCGTCTGTTAATTTTTATTTTAATTCAGTAAGCTTGTTTGTAAATGTGTGTTTGTGCAGGGTGGCTTAAAATATTAAAGTATTCAAGTCTCACTTTCCAAAATATAAAACTATAAACATATTTTGTAATTGGCAAAACAAAATAATTCTTTAGTGTTTGTGTAGGTCCTAAATTTTTATTATACTTCTGTTCAAATAAAAGCTATGGTTTAACGTTTGAAAGCAAAGAAATTAGGACAGCCATTTTTCCTTTTTTCTGTTAAAATAAAATTACAACCCAATTCCAGAAAAATTGGGACGTTTTGTAAAATGCGATGAAATCAAGAATCTGTATAATTTTGTAAATATAATTTTTTTTTACTTTGGCTGCAACACACTCCAAAAAAGTTGGGACGGGGCAAAATAATAGTGTAAAGGTTATATAATATCCAAATTAAACTCTTTTGAAACTGTTTACAACAAGCAGGTGAATTGGTGATAGCTGAGGGTGTCATGTTTGGGTATAAAAGGAGAATCAGACTATGACAATCACAGACTGCGGAGCATCTGAAGTCTGATATCAAATGAGACTAGACAAAACAATTGCTTGCAAAGCTAAAAAAAAAAAAGTTTTGTAAAAAATTAGTATCCTCAATTCCTAAACAATTAAACATTGTAATTAAAGGAGAGTTGATGTGACCGTGTTAAACATGTCTCTGTTCCAACTTTTTGGTTGGTGTGTGTTGTAGCCATCAAAATCAAAATTTGTTTACATTTACAAAATAAATTTAAGTTTGCCAGTAAAAACATAATAAATGTTTGTACTTCAGTCAGTAAGGTTAAAGAGAATGAACAAATAGCATTCTTGATTTTGTGGCATTTCGCATGGCACATGGCATTCATCATACTGATTTTCAGTAAGTACCATTTAAGCTAAAAAAACAAAAAAAAACTCTTAAACCACACTAGAATAGAGTAGAGAACAGATATTTATTTTATTTTATTTTTTTCTATGTGTTAAAACCGGTATTTAATCACTAAATATGAATAATGTAATAAATATGATCTTTAATTTTAGTTATATTGGTGTTTTGACAACTTGCACTTACATGTGAATATTCTGTTTGCAAATGTGCTCATGCATGTCTCTCTCTCTCTCTCTCTCTCTCTCTCATTAAAACATGTATTTGATCTTTCTGTGGGTTAATGTGTGACTGCCCTCTCTGTGTCTTTCAGGGTAATCTGGATCAGGAGCGGCTGAAGAAACAGCAGGAATTAGCTGCTGCCAAGGCTCTTTACCAGCAACTCCAGCAACAGCAGCTGTTCCAGCTCATCAACAGGTGAGTTCGTGTTTGTGTGTTTGTGTGACAGGGTCACGGAGTACGTTTTGTGTATTTAATACTGTTACAAACTTCTTGAGGTTTTTTTTTTTTTCCTCCATGTAGGTGTGGAGAGCAGGGTATGATGCCTTCGTTAAACAGGTCGATGTCAGTGCCAGATACAGGGTCCATGTGGGACATGCATACCTCAGCCTCACAGCCAGCAGGTACACCCAGAGGAACACATTCAAAGAACAACTTGCCCTCACACTCACATCTGAAAATAAATGAAGTTTCTCCCTCTTTACCTTGAGCAGGCGGTGAGGCCAGTCTATGGGACTTAATGAATTCTTCAACTCAGGGTCCAATTCTAGAACAGCTTCAGAAGGTGAGAGTTGCCTCTGATGGCCTCTCCTGGTGATCTGAGGAAATGCTCTGGACTCAGACTCCTGTTCTCATTGCACTGCATTCTATTGTCTTTCAGCTACATGAGAGGAGAGAAGCTGAACTCAGGGCCAAGCGTGAGGATGAGGAGAGAAAACGGAGGGATGAGAAAAGGCGAGAAGAGCAGAAAAGGAGAGAGGAGGAGGAGATTTACAGGAGGAAACAGGTATAAGAGCCTTGTGGAAAATCAGCTCTTTTTTGTCTTTTTTTTATTTATTTTTATGAATTTGAGACCATAATAATAATCTTCTGAAAATTCACCTTTGCCAGCATAGGAATAAATCTCTCTCTCTCACACACACACACACACACACACACCCAAATAACTGCAGTTTAAGAGACATCTTTCAAATTTTAAAAAGAAAATCTTACCAACTCCAAACTTTTGAATGATGGTGTTTAATTATTTTTTTTTAATAGCTATATATTTGTATATTTTTCTCTCTTACACTCCATCTCATTTCTCAACTTTTTTTTTTTTTTTTTTTCAGCAACAGGATTTGCTGGTGAAGTTGCTCCAGCAGACTCAGCGTCAGGGTTCCTCAGGCTCTGGGTCGAGCTGGAGCGGAGGACCCATCCCTGGGCTGGGAAAGCAGACCAAGCCCCACAACCTCCTGGAGATCCAGCAGGAGGCTGAAAGAATTCACAAACAACAGCACAGAGTCCAGCAGCAGAGGGTAAGACACACACACACACACACACACACACACACACACACACACATAAACCGCACTGCTGTGCTGAAAACCAAATTAAATGCATTATGAATGTCTTGCTCTGCAGTGGGGTGATGCCTCTTCGTTGTGGGGAGCAGCTGGATCTTTGGATGGAAAGGTGGGTGGAGGTGGCAGCCCTTCTGGAGGAGGGATGGGAGTCTGGGACGAGGCCCTCAAGAACCAGAGCGCACTTCGCAGCAACATAGGGCTGAAGAACAGCCGGAGCAGTCCCTCACTGAGGTAAACACAAACCACATGCTAACAGCGTTTCAGTGGCATATACCAAAATCTAGAGCAATTTTTGCATTCGCAAATCAGACCTAAACACAAAAGTGCTGTAATATACAATTTCTTTTCACAATATTTACTGAAAGCCAAGAAGATTCTATAATAGGGATATAAATTGTATATCTGTAGATACAAATATTTGATTATCTATAATAGATCTTTAAATTGTATGAATTTAGCAGATGCTTTTTGAATCCAAAGCGACATACCTTGAGTTCAAGGTACACATTTAGTATTTACACATCTCTACTGGTTTAAAAAAATGGTCTAAATGGTTAACCAGCAAATCGATCTGAATCAGTGTTTTTAAAAATGTCTATAAAAATCAATCTTTTTATAGACAATCTTTTGTTTGCATTTATGCATAAAAACTTTTACATTGATAGAAAAGATTTCAATTTCAAATCAGTGCTGTTCTTTACCTTTCTGTTCATCAAAGAATGCCAAAAAACTCCGTTGTGGTTTCCACAACATTATTAAGCAGCAAAATGGATTTTTAACATTGATAATAAGAAATATTTATTCAACTCCAAATCATTTTTATTTGCCAAAAAGTAAACCGAACTGGGATTTGAACCCATGACCTTGGTGTTGCTGTGTTTCTACAGTGAGCAGTACATGATGAGAGGCCGTAAACATACTGAGGAAGAGGAGCGGCTGTTGAAACTCCTGCAGGGGGTGAAGTCTCAGGACGGCTTCACCACCTGGTGTGAACAGATGCTGCATGCGCTCAACACCTCCGCCAGTAACTGCTCCTCTTCCCAGGATGGTAAGACATCTCTCTTTTAGGATTTGCACACACCAGCTTTTGTCTCATTTGGGTCACATTGTATTAAAAATGAATCTGAAATACTAATTCTCTTCTGACAACATCTGCTGAAGCTGACGATTATGGTGGGAAGTAATTTAGACTGTTTGTAAAAACAAACACAAGACTTGTGTGCCGTAAACACACTTATTAGCCTAGCAGGCCTGAGAGATTCTAAGCAAAAATGTGAGCGTGTGTTTGTGTTCACAGTGCCTACTATTGTGGCGTACCTGAAGGAGGTGGAGTCCCCGTATGAAGTGTTGAACTTTATCTGCTCCTACCTGGGTGACACTGTCGAAGCCAAAGAGTTCGCCAGACAGTTCCTGGAGCGCCGTGCCAAACAGAAAGCTAACCACCAGAGACAGCAGCAGCAGGTGTGTGTGAGAGACAGGAAGATGTCAAGTCTTTCTGTGTGCGTTTGCCTACTCCTAATGCAAATCTTGGTCCTCTTTTATAGCTCTCCAAAGAGATGGCTGGACTTAGCATGAACAACTTCTCTCTGCAGGTATGAGTGCAACTCTATATCAACAGAGATTTGTTTCCCCATTATGGGCAGAACCAAGTCTCATTAGTCGTTTATCTGATTTTTAAGTCTTATATTTGCTTCTCGTTCTCACACTCTTTGTCTGTTAGGAAACTGTTCGAGGAATGAACCCCAGTGCCCTGTTCCAGGCAATGCATTCTGGGAAGGGGGGTGTGGTCTATGAACAGGCAGCAAAGCTAAAGAAGAAACAGCCCACGATGCTGCACTCTGACCCAAGCATCTTAGGTAACCCTTTTTCCTTGTGTACATATAGCTGTTTCCAGAACAAATAACTCCTTTATTAGCTGGTAGAGCTGTGCAATTAATCCAAATAATCGTGATTACAATATTGGCCAAGTTAATCATGACTATGATTTATCAGTTATCATTTTTACCAACACCAAACTTTCGAATGGTAGTGGACTTTTAATTCACTGTAGGCTGTTTGATTTGTTTGGTATTTTGGCATGAACCTATGAAAACTGAATTTGTCTCTCTCTCTCTCTCTGTATTTTTTAGGGTACTCATTCCATGGTGGCCCTGATCGGTATGGTCTAAACGAGATGGAGATGGTGGAGGATTACTGAATACACAGCAATAGCTACACGAGGCCTTTAAACCCGCGGGTCCACCTAATCAGACTCCGCAAGTCGAATGTGCACTGCTTTGAGGGAGAGGGCTTTGGGGATAAGCCAGGAGTAAGGTATCGGTTTAGGGGTGGGTGGGTTTTGCGCTGGGAATAGAAGAATGTAATTCAACAGGGAGGGGAACAGGTGTGACTTTATTTTTGTGTGTGTGTGTTTTAAGGGGAAGGGGGGTGAAAAAGTTCTGGCACTTACAGCATTAAGCACCTTACACTCAGACTAATGCACTTTATTAAGATAGGTTTTTTTCTTTTCCTTTTTTCTATTTTGAGAAGATTTACTTGTATATTTATGTGGTATGCTTCAGAAATATTACCACATATATATACTGTGTGTGTGTGTTTGTGTGTTGAATCAGAACTGGAGTTTGTGCTGGGAGGAAATGGTGGCGATTGGGGGACCATTGTGTGTTTTAGTTCAGATATTATCAGAAAACAAATCCTCTCTTTAAAGACGAACACTGTTGTTTTTTTATATGCATATATATATATATATATATATATATATATATATATATATATATATATATATATATATATATATAGTTTCTATAAAAAAAAATAAAACGTAAAGCTATTATAAAAAAAAACTTTGATTATAAAACTTGAAGATTTGCACTCAAATAAAATGCAAGTTAAAAAGATAAAAAAAGTTCGATATAATTAATATTTTTGTGATCGTGTGCCTGTGTGTGTGTATGTCTATGCACGCATGTTTGTTCAAGAATGAGTGTGTGCGTATGTGTGTGTGTGTGTTATAAACAGTCTGCACAATGTATTTTTTTTTTTAATCGCTTACTTAGACGTATGATCAAAAGAGGCCATTTTTTTCATTCAGAGTGAATTTTTTTTTTATTGTATGAACTGAATGTGTGAATGCTTGTGTACGGGAGGAACTGTGTGTATTACTCCTCTTGTAAATGTGCAGTATGTAAGTGAATGAACGAATGAACAAATGAAAGACAGAGAGAGGGGGCAATGGCACAACACATCCTCTTTCACCAGCCCTTCAATTTCCCAACAAAGAATGACCTCTAGATTCAAACTCAAAAGCTTTAGCCCATTTTGCGCCAACCAGCACTCTTAGTTTTCATGGTAGGAAGGGCAAGAGACATCTTTTCCTGCCTCAACTCCATCTTTGCCTCTGTGAGGTTAAAGAACATGTCATTAGCGTCATTGTTTTGTTTGTTTTTGTTGAAGAGCTCAGTCTTGTATACCTTTAGGAAATGGTTACTTGTGGTGCGTATGTTGCGAGTGTGTTTATTTTCTGTCCCCACGTGTGCCTAAGAACTAAAGTGCGAATGATTTAGATTTCATTGCTGCCATTGAGACATGATTTTTTTAGCAAAGGGGAGTGGTTTCCGTTGGAAGGCTCCGCCCCTCCACGCCTCCCATGCTTATTAATCAAGAGCCTATTTCTGTACAGTTCTATTGTAGCTTGGGGATGTGCGGATGAGAGTTGTTTGATATTTGGAGGTTGTGACCTAACATTGCCTTTCTGTCCACTTTCTTGCTCTCGAGTGACTGAGGTTTTGACTATTTCTGGTTTAAAAAAAAAATAAAAATGATCGCAGCAAACTGTGCAAGTGCACTTAGCAGTGCACAAAATGTTTATATTTTGTTACTTGTTCATTGTTGTCAACGACAATGATGGTGATTATTTTTTTTCTTTTAATGTTATATATGACTATATATGAATCTGAATATAAACAAAGTATTGGACTACAAAGGAAGAGCACTTGGGGCTGCTACTTTTTTTGTTCGTCTTGGAATTTTTTTTAATTATTTTTTTTGCCACCATGTGAAGTGCATTTGTGTACTTTTTTTCTTTCCTTCTTAAAAAGATGTTGAATGTATTCCAAAATGTAACGGTGTAGATGGAGTTGCTCAACACAGGATATTAAAGTGTAATCAGCAGGACATTATCAGGAGCGAAATCGAAAATTGCTCCCGAAAGGCTACCACAAAAACACACTGCCTCTACAATCCTGTTCATAAAGACTTTGACTATGAAAAGGAGAACTTCAAAGAAATTCTATTCCATACTGGAGTTTTGGTTGTTTACAAACCACACGGACATTTGTGGGTGCTTTTTTCCCCTTTATTTTTGTGATTATTGAATATGTGATTCTGCAGTTTCAGAATATTTTTTTGGGGGGGGGGGGGGACTTCAATGGCATTATGTCAGACCCTTTCTTTGCATGTGGATATGAGCGCAGCCTATATAACTTGCTGACTGAAACAAACTTGGATCGCTGGAACACAAGAAATGGAATTACATCAAAGATTTCTTCTTGTACCTTTATCTCACGGACAGGGTGTGTTGTTAAGAATCATAAAGGCGACCATATTTTGTTTAGCAAACTTCTGTTTACTTTTGTCTAATCTTCTTTTGTAATGGATTCAAATTGATGAACACAGAAGAAATGCTTTATGTACCTGGAAAGAAGGCAAAAATCAAGACAGCACAGATGACCTCTTGGTACTGTAAAATGCATATTGAATGCTTTATCATTTTCCCTTGTACCCAATCTTTTTTTTTTTTTTTTGGCTTGAGGATTATTTTGGATGGACATGTCTATGATGGATGTTGATGAGAAGAGCAACTAGAGAACATATGTATGACCTCAGATCTGCCAGATAATTGTTTTGGACGGGGTGTCATGGCCATCATCTTCATAAGTTAACAAAGGGACTAGCACTGCCCTGATACCCTCGCAATGCACTTTTCATTTGCTCAAAACTGTGAGGAACTTTCACTTGGGCTTGGGGAACGCAGACAGAACGCAAGTTGCCCGTTTCTGTCAGCAGATGAACGCTTGGAGAGTTTTAGACACCCTTGCATGAGACTCGTTCTCCTTCCGGTGTTTGTTTCTCAGTCTGCTTGAGAACGTCACCACGCAAGCTACCGTATATAGATAAGGGAAGTTTCAGACACATTGGGACTTGTGGAAAAATCATTGGAGTTTTCCCATGGAGGATTTTCACTGAACAATATGATATTTAAGACTATACGAACAGTCTCCAAACTTGGTTGAAATGTGGAGATTCAGAACCGATTCACTCAACAGTGTTCTCCGTTATGCAAAAAGGATTAAACCGCTCGGTCCAGGGTGCTAGCCAATGATTTTTTTGTTGTTGTGTGGACTGGAATTATTTCATCGACTGAGAAATGCTTAAAAAAAAAAAAAAAAAGACTGGAGGCCATTTTTTTTTCTTTGAGTGTGTATTGGAGATAAAGCTCTACCGCCACCTGCTGACTGCTGACTGCATGGCTGAAATTCACCTATGGCTTGAAGTAGCTACAAGACCGTCTGTTTGGTAATGAACCGTATTCATTTATTCACTCATTTGTTTGGTTATATATGTTAATTCATTAATTGTTTCATTCATTTATTGATTTTCCTCCTATTCTATCCTAAAGCAATAACTGTTGAGCTACTTCAGGTTAAGGTTTGTTCAACTAACAAAAAATGACTTGGCAACCCAATTAATTCCTCCTCCTTTTCTCTGATTTGATTAGATCTTTGCTGTTCCAGATCTTCAGATGAAGACGGAGATCCTCCAGTGCATCGTGTTGCATCCCCCTTAATTCCTGTTCTCATCCTTCAGAGAAAGATCCCAAGGTCAGGAATTTCATACAGCACATGAAATGACGACTGCATGACAAGAACTAAAAGCCCAGGAGGAAGTGGAGGGCTGCAGCTTCATTGCACCGTATTTGGACTACTCCGAGGAACATGTTTCTTTGCTAAGAGGAGGGAGTGAACTGTGAATGCTGGAACAGAGAACTATGAGATCTCAAACATGCACAGAATAGTTCTGCTCGAGTGCAGCCAGGGTTAAACACTGTGCACACATTATTAATAACTGAAATACACCTGCACACACACACACACATCCAAATATGAATTGTTGATTACACGAACACTGACATGGCTTAACTACACTTCATCTCTGGCTGCCTGCCATGTAAATAATGTATATATCCCTAACCCTTTTCCCTTTCTCTGCTGGGTTTCAGGTTTGATTTTTTTTCTTCTCTTTTAATGACATGCCTTAACAGTTCAGATTTGCCTATTAAGGCAGACTTAAGATGTGTAAAGCAAAAAAAAAAAGTGTTAATAGTCAGCGAGACTAGCTCTGTGATTGTAGTGTGTGATTTTATTTAATAAACCCTTGAAACATTATGAACCTGCAAAATGTTAAAAATATCCCCATAAAAAACATGCAATTACTTCTTGGTTTTAACTGGGCAAGTATTTCTGATGGTACAACCAAACAGTGCTTTGCAGTTTCAATATAAGAGGCAAAAACTGTTTCCAGGTCAGAATTATTAAATGTTTTCATTTTTGATCTCAAAAAAGATGTGGTTGTGCAGAAGTACTTTTACTAACACATGCTTGAGTGTCAGCTTCAGCTGTTACTGAGCTAAAGATCAGAAAGGATGGGATTTGTTGGTGTAGGTGTAGGTGCCCTTTAAAGATGATTAATTGTGTAAGGTTTGAAGGTCAGATTAAACTAGAGATGCCTAATGTCTTTACTGGTATGCAAAAATCCATGGTTTAAAATGTTTGTGATGATAAAAATACATGCTTATATTTATTGATTTATTGTGTGAAGCAGCAATACTGTATTGACTGTCACAGAGCTGTGTGTTCATGGTAAAGTGATCAGCTGAATATCAGAGGCATTGGCTGATTCTAAACCGTTAAATCTTATGCTAGTCATCCATGCTATCACACATCTGAGGTGGATGTCTTTTGAAATTTCCAGAGATGAAACAATTCAAAAAAAGGTCATAAGAAACCATTGACAATAATGTTTGAATATTATGTAAATAGTTTTTTGGGGTTTATGGTTTGTTTGAAGAAAAACAATAAATACTTCAGAAAGGAGCACTTGTGTGAACTTTGTTTTTGTTTTGTTTTTACTATTAAGCATTTGACATTACAAATTAAAATGAAGTTACATTCACAAACTGAATGTGACTTATGTGTGTGGAGAAGAAAACTGACTGCTGTGGTGTGAACTCAGTATGGGATTTTTTGGTGACAATGATCATAAAGTAAAATACTATACAGGTATGCCAATCCAGAGTTTATGCCAGAGTTTAGCTCCAACCCTAAAAAATACACATGAACATGCAAATCAAGATCTTTACAATTACTACAAAGTTACAGTTAGTTTGATCAATGTTGGGGCTTAATTCTGTAGGAAATTTACTTTGAGGATCAGAGTTGAGAATCACTCCCATTGAGGTTTTTATGGCCTTATGCCGCTTCTCATATCAGGCCAAAGGAATATTTTCACTTCATTTTAAATACTTCTGTTAAACTTATGTTCCTCGGATTGGATCCGCCTGCACAAATAGTATTTTAGACAACTGTGACAGGCACAAAATGATGCCATACTAGTTTGTGGAGTCCTTTGATTTGACATATCATGTTGCACATCTAAGAACACGTAGAAATGATCATCAGAAATGTTTGTCAGAAGCATAAAATCTTAATTTTTAAAAATGCATTCAACTTTCTTCGCAGTACTTACTGTCCACAGTGTGTTGATGGTTTATCATGCTTGTCACATTTTCTGTTATGCATTTTAAAACAGATTTTATAAAGTATGTACAAAGGTATTGTCATAAATATGATTTGATTGTCTACTTGTTATCAGTACTTTGACAGCCAAATGAAGTACAGAAACCAAATGCTGAACAAACAGGGTAAGGTTTTAATGGTAGAGACTCACACGACGTAATTATTTACAATTGTCCAAATTATGTGTGCAAATCAATGATAGACAAAAACGGAACATACAATCAAGTATGAGTAAATAAAAAGTTCTTATACCATTAACAAGATGCTGCAATGCGGGTGGCACACAATTATTTGAGGTCAATGTTGTTAATCAATGAGAATTTATATAAACTACGGTTCCTGAAATCTTTCCTGAGATTATCTCGCAAATATCGCGAGAGTCAGGTGACCTGGCAAAGCAGGCATGGCGGCGCTCTGTGCTTATAAACACGACGCATGAGTTCCTGTGTATTGTAGGTTTCATACAGTCTATGGTTTCTGCGCAATGCGTTTGTAGTTGAGATGCTCAGAAATTGTCTTCTGAACTTAGTAAAACACATACACTGAGGAATTTTGTCTGATTTGTAAGAGCACAACACGACTGATACGAATCAAAGAAACAACAGGTAGAGTGATCTTTTTTTTTGTTAGCAGACGCATTTGTCCAAAGCGACTCACATTTGACTTCAATGGAGGCAATCAAAATCAACAAAAGAGCAATAATATGCAAGTGCTATGACAAGTCTCAGTTAGCTTAATGCAGTACAGGTAGCAAGGTTTTTTTGTTAGTTTAAAAAAAAATCATATTATAAAAATAAAACGAACAAAATAAAAAGATAGAATAGGAAAAGAATAGAGCAGACTAGTGTTAATGTCGTTTTTGCTTTTGTTAATTGTATAATAAATAAAAAAGAAAACAAATAGAATACAAAAAGATTAGAGAAGCTAGTGTTAGTTTCTTTTTTAAGAAAACAAGATGTTAGTAAATAAATAGAGTGCAAGTCTAAAAGGGGGGTGTTTTTTAAAGAATAAAATTAGAATAGACTGATCGAGCTAAAGGCTCAAATAAAGATGGAAGAGATGTGTTTTTAGCATATATATATATATATATATATATATATATATATATATATATATATATAAGAATATGTCTATTAGAATTATCAGGACAGTAGCAGTTGTAATTATAATTTAGCAGTTGTGGTTTTTGGAGGTAAAAACAATTTTTTTAGGTTTTATGTGAAATGATGCATTATTAATACATAAGTTGTTTACTTATTTAAACTTATAGTCAACAATGCATGTATATTGTTAATATTAAATGCATTTTGTCAGTAAAAAAAAAATATATATATATATTAATTATATATATATATATATATATATATATATATATATATATATATATATATATATATATATATATATTAGGCCTAAGTATTTTTATATTAAGTAATTGTCTTTTTTTTTTTGTAAACCTGATTATATATATTCTAAAACAGTAAAAGAAAATTCTGAGAAGTCCCTGCCTATATCATCACTATTCGTTATAATTTAGAAATGATCAAGTACTTTGATTTCAAAAGGGAAAGGATTCCTAAGGTAGAATTTTCTTCCTAGTTTCTTTTGAAACTTTGATATGCATAGCAGAAACTATTATTTCAGTTGGAATTCATGGGCTTCATAAATGAGTTTCCTTTTATTTTACGCAATGTCACTTATATTACAAAAGAGTAAAAACAATAATATACTTTACTACAAAATTTAACAAACTACTATATGTCTTCTTTTATATTGTAATCAGATAACTGTGAATGTGTACGCTTATGTATATCACTGCCAGTGTATATAATCTGTACCTGATATAAATTGTGCATGTTCCACAGGCCACTGAACATAGAGATACCTCTGTAAACAGGATGTCCGGTGCAGCTCAGAGCAGTGACGGTGGTGCAGGACAGGATGCAGAAGCTGATGGAGAACCTCCTCATGATGAGGCTTCTCATCAGGGAGAGGTGGACGGAGAAGAGGAAGCACCACCAGCAGCAAAACAGCCTCGACTGGAGCAGGAAGATGTAGGTCTTGATTTACAAATGATACAGACGCCTGTGGTGCCTTCAGTGGACACCTGTGAGAGACAAGGTGCTGCTGGGACTTTAGAGGAAGGTGAGCCTTTTTCTTTTTAAAAAAGCACTTTCTAACGTCTGATCTACAGAATCTTGTTTGGCACACTGTCAGTATGCACTTCTGATGTCTTAATATGTGATATAAACTCCATATATGGTACTCTTGCTGCCATATTTAAAGAATTACATGGATCTTGTGCTTTAGTCTTTAATATGCATCCAATTTTATAGTTAAGCAGCTCTCTGTGAGTGAACTGCTGGTTCCTTCCAAAAATTTGGATGTGACGTTATTTTTCTTGGCTCTGAAATGAAATGTGATTGAACTTCTTCTTTTTTTTTTTATGGTTCGTCACATGTGAATGCCATTGAATGTCGTTCACTTGTTCAGTATAACTGTCAAGTAACATTAAAGTAGCAAGTAATACACTTTAAAGTAGAGAATAGTGCTTCAATAAATTGTATTCTGACCCTATTACCGCATTAAGTTCTGTATGTTAAGTGTTCCTACTATATTGTGCACATTAAATATATTTAAAGGATTAGTTCATACAAAAACAAAACTGTGATTAAAAAAAAATATAAAAAAAAAAAATGAAGACCAGTTCTAAACCAGTAAGACTGAAATGTATTGGTGACTCTTTTCCATACAGTTACAATGATTGAGGAATGGAGCTTTGCAGCTTCAGAGAAGACTTTTTCTATACACACAATAGTATAATATTTTGTGATACTTTTGAGGCTTAAAAGCCACAGTTCCCATTTATTTTAATTGTTAATTGTTGCGACCATTAAGCTACATAGAGTAACATACTTAATTTTCTTATCTAGGGAAGAAGGAAGTCGTGTGTTTAGAACGACAAGGTGAGTAAATGTTTACATGTTTAACAAATAGAGATGATTATTGCCTTAAAATTATTGCTGACAATATTCCTCTTTTCCCAATTTAAAGCAACACTATGTACCGTATTTTCCGGACTATAAGTCGCACTTTTTTCATAGTTTGGCTGGTCCTGCGACTTCTAGTCAGGTGCGACTTATTTATCAAAATTAATTTGACATGATCCAAGAGAAATGAACTAAGAGAGTGGACCAAGAGAAAACATTACCGTCTCCAGCCACGAGAGGGCGCTCTATGCTGCTCATTGCTCCTGTAGTCTACACTGAAAACATAGAGCGCCCTCTCGTGGCTGGAGACAGTAATGTTTTCTCTTGGTTCTAAATAAATGCGACTTATAGTCCAGTGCGACTTATATATGTTTTTTTCCTCATCATGACGTATTTTTGGACTGATGCGACTTATACTCAGGTGCGACTTATAGTCCGAAAAATACGGTAACTTTTTCTGTTTAAAATGTGCAAAATGTATATAATGAGCGCGTACACCATAAATTCATCTGCCTAACCGCCTTTTTTGTCTTATCCCAAATCACTACGGTACATTTATAATAAGTTATTATTTTTGGTCAATTCTAGCCTGTTCACTGCTGCGGAGTAACACATACCTGTGTGAATCGCCATAGACACAAACTTGGAAAAGTAGCTCCAGTTAGAATATTCTTCCTGCGGGAGGCATGCAGTTTTGTTTATTAACCGCTAGAGTGCCAAAATTTACATAGTGTTGCTTTAAAGTCCATTTCAAATGCACAAAAAAGAACAAAATGTTCTAAATTCTGTAAATACAAGTACCATAGTGTCATAGTTTACTTGTCACCTAAGGTGTCCATGTTAATTTAATTCTGTCAGTTGCCTGTCATCAGACTGATGAATTAGGACGGGCTGTGGGACCTGAGGAAGTCGAAGGAGACTTGGAATGGCATCAAAACGGAGCAGAGAACAGAGAAACGCATGGATTAGATGAAGAGGACATAACAAATGAGCCTGAGAAGAACAATTCAGAAGACAACTCTGCTGAGCAGCGCTAGTAAGTGTACCGCTCCTCTTAATTTGCCGTGAAAGGAAATCTGGTGGGAACAAATGTGTTGCAGTGGGACAGGGATATTTTCAGTCAGTCAGTGTATGCTGTCTCTTTGCTGTGTTCACAGTCCAAGCCTCGACTTTAGCCAGAACCCTCAGATGCTGACGGGCTCCTGGGCCGAGTACACCCACACTGCTGAGAATTACCTCAGAGGCTGCAAATGGTGATCGCTGATGAAAGCAAGCTGTTTCTGATGGCTGTAGAGTATAAACTGTTTCACAGAGATGCTAATGCACCATCTATCTCTTCATGACGTCTCTCTGCAGGGCTCCGGATGGTTCCTGCATTGTCTCAAACAGCGCTGATAACATTCTTCGTGTGTATAACCTCCCGCCTGAGCTGTACAGCAGCCACTGGGACATGCTTTCTGAGATGGTCAGCCTCTTTTAGAATATCATATCATATTTATCTGTACAAGTAAAAAATACAAAGCTGAGATCAGTTTCCCTTGTATGACTTTAGGCCAGTGTTCAAGATGATAAATGTCTCGTGACACAATTTAAATATGGATTTTACTTAATGTTGGCTTCTTCATTTTGAAATTCTGGAGTGAAAGGATCAATTTTTTACTTCCAAACCCTTGATATGCTTATTCACATATAAACAATCTGATTTGCTGGAAGCAGGATGTGGGACCATAATGGTGTTGCTTCTGTTTGTGTGCACTCAGAGTCCAGTGCTGAAGATGACAGAAGGAGACACCATCTATGACTACTGCTGGTTCCCCAAGATGACTTCAATGGACCCAGACACATGTTTGTAAGTTTTCCTGTGTGTCCCATTTTAAGCTCTTCTAAATCAACAGTTAAAAGCATCAAACAGGTTTTTAACCACCTTCTTTTTTTTCACATGAATCATTTTTTTTTATATGTTGTCATGTAAACAAAACAAACACATATTGTACACACACACACACACACTATATATATATATATATATATATATATATATAGTGTGTGTGTGTACAATGTGTTTGTTTTATACACACACATATACATTTATATTTGTGTGTGTATGTGTGTGTGTATATATATATATATATATATATATATATATTATAATTATTTTTTTATTTTTTTTCAATCATTCAAAAGTTCTTAAAATGCTAATTAAGGCTGCATTTATCGGATTTGAAATCTGCAATGTTGTGAAATGATTACAATTTAATATAACAATTTTATATTCGTATTATCTATATTTTATTATATTGAACTTTTTTATATATATTTTAAAATGTAATTTTCCGCAGCCATTACTCCAGTCTTCAGTGTCACATGATCCTTCAGAAATCATCTTACAGTGCTAATATAATATCATTTTGTGGATGTTTTAGTCAAGATTCTTTGAATAAAAAGTTAAAAAGAGCAGAATTTATTTGAAGTCGAATGTTTTTTGTAACAATATAAACTTATTTTATTATACTTTTCATCAATTAACTGCGTCATTTCTTACTAAAAGATTTAATTTATAGAAAAAAAAGTTAAGACCCCAAACGTTTCACCTGTAGTGTATTTATTTACAAAAGATCAGTTTTCTAATATTTTCTATAATGTCTGTTGCCTTTGGGTTAATTAAGAGTGTTAAGAACAGGCTTTTCCATTAATTACGCTCTTTTGAAATTCACTGTCATTGTGGTTTGTGTGTGGAATGTTAAGGACTGTGTTTACTGGGTGGATTGAAACCCTCATTAATAGTGGTCATTTTGTATCTCAATAGATGTTCTGAAAGCTAGCAGCCAAGAAAGAAAGCAGAACAAACTGTAGGCCATTATCCGTTCAGCAGTGCTGCTGATAAAGAACGCAGATGGTCGTGTTTCGATCACTGATGTCCACATGCACATTTTTACAGTCTCCATTGTCTGCTTTAGAAAGTGACCCAGTTAATTCTTTCCAGAGACATGGCATGTCTTTAAAGAGATTGTTTTGTTTAATTAAGCTGCTATTGTTCTGGATCAGCATTGCTTTGTTTCCCTTCTGTTATGATCAGTGCTGATGAGCCTTGTCTCCTCCTCTGGCAGAGATTGTTGGATTCAACCCAGAATGAAAATTTCAAGGCTTGTATTTGAGTCTGCTCACATGCCCTTCTTGTTTCTGTACCTTCTGTGAAAAAAAAAATGTTAGTTCTGGCTCTGAAATATCTTTGCACCATGCCTAACAACATCCTAGTGTGTGTTTTATTTATATATATATATATATATATATATATATATATATATATATATATATATATATATATATATATATATATATATATATATATATATATATATATATATACTAGTGGTGGGCATAGATTAATTTTTTTTAATCTAGATTAATCTCACTGTGATCTTGAAATTAATCTAGATTAAAATGGCTCATTCGAATTCTGCCGAAGGCATTCAGAATATGCGTGTTACCCAAATAAAATTGACAAACAGTTAGTCTTTGAGAAGGGGTTTATGAAGCTAGGTGGTGCATTAGAAAAGGGGCTCATCTCCTGTTTCCATAATGCATCACAAAGTGCTTGAAAAAGCTGTAAACTAATTCCACATTGCACAAGGTGCAAACAACTTTACGTCTGTTTCACACATACTCCGTCTGCAGTGCGTATGCGTTGCATTTTTTTTTACGCACCCATGATAACGGATTCCAGTTGCGTTCCAGGAGCGTTGCGTCTGCAGCAGTGCAGCGATCATTTACGTACTGAGTAGCGGACTGCAAACGCATCCTGTGTGAAAGCACATCGAGTCCGTGCTGCACCACATACGTAACGCACACGGACTGCATACGCACTGCAGACGGAGCATGTGTGAAACAGGCGTGAGCAGGCCGTAGCTGGGGTCAGCGGGGAACCGGTGAAGATTGTACCAGTGGGCCCTGGTACATTTTTTAATTTGTATGTTCGTTTATTTTTATTTATTTGTGCTATTTACACAATGTTTAAGTTTTTTTCAAGTTTGTAGGTGTCAAGGTACAGAAAACAAATAATGAAATGTTAAATAGCACTGGATAGTCTTCAATGTAAAAATGAAATATACAATCAAACCTACATTTATTCAGACACCTTCAACATTTCTCACATTATTACAGTTTTGCCCTATATTTCTGTTATGGTCCGCGAATATCTGGTGTCTGAATAATTTTTTGTTTTCATTGTGTTAAAACTACAAAGTAATTCAGACAAGAGCAGTGAGTGATTTTCATTTTCATTTTCTTGGATTAACATTACACCAGCCAGTAGCTAAATTAGGCGCGGTCACTTTAAGAGACGATGAACGCATTCAATATAATACACATCCCATTTTTTTTTCTCAACTGTTTACTTTCATTTAAGAAATAACTGACAGTTTTTTCGAGCATAATTTCTAAGGTGGATATTTTGACATATTTTGTATGTATTTGTCGGCACGAGCAAAAATAAGATAATTCGATGTTCAAGTGTTTTGAGAAGCTCTCTCTGCGTGAGCCCTGAACACCAGAACACAGCGGTACTGAATTGGGCTCTTTCACATCTTTTTGTTTGTTCAAACTGCAATTTGTATTTGTTCGTTCAGTTGCAGGAGGGACTTCGAGGAGAACTTCGCAGAAGAGAGCTCGGTTCAGTGTCGCTGTCCGTGATATGCGGCTCTCTCTCTCGTGCGCACCGAACACAGCGCGCGAGTAACCAGCTAACGTACTCTGTTCAGCTTTTCCAAGTCTTGTGTTTGGATGCTTTAATGTTTAAATCGACAAGCAGGAAGGCTTAAAAACACGTGAAAAAGATAAGCTTTCGTGACGATGCGCAGCAGTGGCCCGTCAACTGTCCTGACAACACATTTTTAGGGTGGCCTCAGCCAGTCGGTTATATAAAATATCAAGGTGAAAGTCATCATAGCTTACTTAGTATAGACCCAGCTCCCAACCCAACTTTGAGAATAGATTAATTCGATTTTTTTTTTTTTATCGCCTGATAAGAGTCTCACATTAACGCAGCACGTTAACGCCGATAACGGCCCACCACTAATATATACACACACACACACACACACTTACCAGCCACTTTATTAGGTACACCTGTTCAATTGCTTGCTAATCAGCCAATCACATGGCAGCAACTTGATGCATTTAGGCATCTATATGTGGTGAAGAAGACTTGCGGATTATGTGAGGAATGTCAGGAGGAGGAAACAATTAATCACATCTTTTTATCATGTAAGAAATATATATTAGAAAGGCAAGAGTTTAAGAATCAGCTACGGGAAATAGGTGTATTAGAATATAATGTAAATAATTTAGTAACATATGGAAATAATGATCAAGGACGGAGATATTTGTTTAATTTTCTAAGGAGAACTGGACTGAAAAGTTGAGTTTAAATAAAATTGAGTAAGCTAAAGTGAGACAACAGATGGCAGTAATGCAACGCTTTGGATGCCAACTGCCATAAAAATCCAATGAAGAAGAAGAAGAAGAAGAAAAAGAAGAAGAAGAAGACTTGCTGAAGTTCAAACCGAGCATCAGAATGGGGCAGAAAGGGGATTTAAGTGACTTTAAACATGGAATGGTTGTTGGTGCCAGACGGGCTGGTCTGATCTACTGGGATTTACACATACAACCATTTCTAGGGTTTACACAGAATTGTTAGCCTGGTTAAAACCAGACCCTCTTCAGTTGAAACTGAATTAGGGTCTGGCAAAGCCTATTAGACGTCCCGTTTCTAAAGGGGCGTCACCGACGGACCTCGTTCAAGTGCCTCTGGGCGCAATTGGATAGACCTAAAACCAATCAGAGCGATGAAGGAGATGGCGTATGCAGACTTGAAGGCTTCAAGTGTTGTTCTTTGCTCGGGTTTTAACGCAAAGTTAGTTTAAATCACTTAAAACAGACGCGATAGCAGTTTCGAACGAATGTTCCTCTGCAGCATCCATCTTTGTAATGTACAAAATCTGCTTTACCGTCGCTGCGCTGTCATCATCGTGTAAACCCCGCCTCAACGTTTCTGATTGGTGCCGCGATTTCGGCGGCACAGACACGAGCTAGATAGTCCTCTTTGCCAGACTATTCTGTAGAGAGAATTGAAATTCGCCGGAAGTAGTCTGGGTTTTCCCAGGCTACAGAATTGTCCAAAACAGAGAAAATATCCAGTGAGCGACAGTTGTGTGGATGAAAATGCCTCGTTGATATCAGAGGTCAGCGGAGTAAGGGAAGCCTGGTTAGAAATGATAGAAAGGCAACAGTAACTCAAATAACCACTCGTTACAACCAAGGTATGCAGAACACCATCTCTGAATGACAACACGTCGAACCCTGAAGCAGATGGGCTACAGCAGCAGAAGACCACACAAACAGGAAATGGAGGATACAATTCACACAGGATCACCAAAATTGGACAATAGAAGATCGGAAAAATGTTGCTTAATGTTGTTAATAATAAAAATGTGAATTAACTGAATCTTTACAGCATTCAACATTACAGTGTAATTGAAAATCAGGCCTAAACTGCTAATTATCAAATGTTTTATTTATCATTAACACAAGCGGAATATAAATGTATAACTTTTAAGTGAACTTAAAACAATATTCACACAAACCCATTATAACCCAGTCAGCTCTTTGTTTAAGCTGTCAGTTAATTTTTTCCATTAATTTATTTTGCACATTTAATTTTCACAATTAATACAAGTGTGATCATTTATTGTTACTCAAGAGAATGGTTATGGGGAAAAAGACATTAGCATAGCTACTTTAGGAAGTGAGAATTGATGCTGCGTTAATAATTTCACAGAGATTAACGTGTTATTTTTCCCAGCCCTGTCTCGCTGTCTTTATATAACTGTTGTGTGTGTGTGTGTGTTAGAGTAAACTGAAAGTAGTGCTGGAATTGTTTAGGGAGGATGTAAGTGGTCTCTTGTTCTTCCTCTCCAGTCCTCGTCACTTCAGTTCTCGTTTAATGATGTTGTCTTTGATGGTTATGTTTTTTGTGGGACAAAAGGCAATGGAACAAAAATCACTCCAAATCAATGCCAGTCGTCATGTATAGCTGCAGCAGGTTACTATCGAGGTCTCGTTAACTGTGGCACCCACACGCAGCATCAGTTCTGATCAAACGTTGTTTGGCATTACAGAATCCGCCCTGCAGCGACTGAAAATGACAAAGAAAAGAAAGGAATGACAAGTTGTGGGTCAAGGACAAAACTGTAAACTTGATAAAGAACTCATGAAGATGAAGAGGATGAGGTTAAAGAAGTCAGATGAGACGTGCTCAGTAACAATTTGTCATCTTCTGCCTGGTCGCAGTGATATTGTTTACAGGTATAACTGTAGCATCATGAAACGCAGCAGTTTTCGTGTAAAGCTCTTCCAGGCATTCGTAGCGTGATGTTCTGACTGCTGTCATTGGCTGAAGAGCAGCTTGAATGTCAGTAGGGGTTGATCATTATCTCTGACTTATCATTGACTGTTCCCTTTCAGGGGAGATGCTTAGTATTCAGGTCATCTACTTCCTCCATCTCGACTCCAGGCATGTGGTGGTTTCTCATTATACACTTTTAAACTGTGTTGGCCTCCTGTTGAGACAGAACATCAGATCTGTACTTAAGAGAATGGTTCACCCAAAAATAGAAGTTCAGACATCATTTACACACCCTCTTGTCATTCCAAACTCATTTGATTTTGAACTGTGAAACACAAGCAGAGATCATTTAATAAATATCCGGTCGGGTATACTGAATGCAATGGCAGTATATGGTGACGTACTTTAATGCTTAGTAAAGTACCTAAAGGTGTAGTGACATTTACTGCTGTGCAGTGAGTTTTCACACACAAAATCTAGTCATTTCAACAGGAATCCCTACGATCGGGAATATGAATGGACTTATTCTTCCTTAAATGTGTGGTCACATTAGCAAAATATAGACACAAAAGGTCTGTTGTCGATAATGTTGTGACATAAAGCACAGCACACAGAAGTTACTTTCAAAACAAGCTGCAAATTTGGTGAAAAAACATCACTGTAATTTATCAGTTTTTCTGTAAAATCATAGCATCCGCAATATGTTCCTGAGAGTATTTAAACTTTGCATGATTTCAGGTATTCGCATGAGAACTTGCATTTTGTTCCATGCCAAACCGATCAGATGGTTTATAAACCACATACTCGTATGCCTTATTCTTTTATCTAGCAGATGACACCATCTTTCATTTCAAATTGTTTAGCTCTTCATTTGTTAGATTATCTGTTGTGAATGGGTCTTTTGTGTTGCTAGTTTGAAAGAAAGCCAGTCTGACTGTCAGGTCTGATGTTGCAATCTCTTGTTTTTCTAAAACAATAGATTTTGTGGTGGGGTGGGTGAAGTTTTAAGATTTTGCAATATATTCCAGTTTCCTTCATTCTTTTCTTTCCCCTTCAGCATTGCCAGCAGTAGCCGGGACAATCCTGTCCACATATGGGACGCATTTTACGGGGACCTCCGAGCATCTTTTCGGCCCTACAACCATCTGGATGAGCTGACAGCGGCCCATTCACTGTGTTTCTCTCCTGACGGCTCTCAGCTCTACTGCGGCTTTGACAAAATAGTCAGGGTCTTCCACACCGACCGTCCTGGGAGAGACTGCGAGCAGAGGCCCACCATGGGTGAGGGTCCCTCTTGTAGAGAAATAACCGCTATATTAATCACGCTTGCTCTTCAAATGGTTCTTAATCGGGGTCATTAAGCCGGCTGGCTGGCGGGCATAGGTGTGGAATGCCTGTAATCCTATTTCATTTCTTTTTGTTTGTTTGGGTGGATCCGTTCCAAACACATTCATGGCGGGAAACACATATTTGGCTTGATTAAGCTTGCATGGCATGCATGGCTCTGATCTAGACAGTAGCTGTGGATATAATTATCTTAGGATGTTTGCAGTGACTGACTCATTTATGGTGTTTCAAGACTGCTATTGTAATTATTGGTCTGGATGTGACACAAAAGATCTTTGTTCAGACTGATGAAGGGTTGAAAGATGCTGCCTATTACATTACATTATATTATATTATATCATGTTCAGTTTTTAATCATAATGCAAATGAAGAGACATTTTCTTTTTCATAAAATATCTGACTTGATTGGATAAAAACCTTCAAAAAAAACCCACTCAAACTGATATTGTAAAATGGGTAATATAGTTTCGTCTTTATGATCTCATTGGATGAGCCACATAACAAGTTGTCATGAAGCAGCTGATATACATGCATAATGCAGAAAATTCAGCTTTGCATCACAGGAATAAATGACATTTTGAAATATATTAAAATAGAAAACCGGTATTTTAAATTGTAATAATATCTTACAATATTTATGTTTAAAAAAAAAAATGTATCAAATAAATGCAGGTTTGGTGAAGATAAGATTTTTTTCAAAAACATGAAATAATCTTCAAAATTTTAAACAGTAGTGAACACCTGTGATCATACATCAGTTGAACTCTATATTAATGTGGAAAGTTGCGTTGTTTGACTTCGTAAAGTCCGCTTCTTCCTCGTGTGGACAGTTGGCTCCGTAATTTCTCATTATTCAGTGATTCTTCATGGATTTCTAATATGAAACCAAACTAATTACAATTAACTTTTGTTCCTGTTTTACTTCCTTTCATTTTATACCTCCTCATTCTTCTTTTAAGACAAGAAACAGGGTCAGACAGGCATTATCTCCTGTATTGCCTTCAGTTCGTGCCATACCATGTACGCCTGTGGGTCATACTCTCGTTCGGCCGGCCTTTACTCCTGTGAGGACGGTTCTCTGCTGGCCCTGCTGCCCGCTCGACACCACGGAGGCCTTACACACCTGCTGTTCTCACCCAACGGCTATCACATGTACACGGGTGGTCGCAAGGTCAGTGGGCTCATATGTACTGTACTTCTGTACCTCACAGGTTTACTTTGCCTAGTTCAGTATGACAGATACATCCACCAATTAGAAACACTGTTATTTGTTGCAAGTTTTGGATTCTCTAGCTAATGTTATACATCCCTGCTTTCAGGATTCAGAGATCCTGTGCTGGGACCTCAGAGATCCGGGACAAGTTCTTTTCTCCATGCACAGGAACGTCGGCACAAACCAGCGGATCTACTTTGACCTGGACCAGTAAGATAAAGATACACAGTTTTACTAAAAACAACAGTGTTTAGACCCATTTATGTTTTGCTTATGTTGATATTTGTGGGTCTGAAATAGATCTGGCCGATATCTTCTGAGTGGGGACACAGATGGTGTGGTGTCAGTGTGGGACACCCTCACAGCGCCACCTGATGGGAACGAGGAGCCACTACCGCCACTGCTACAGTTTCAGGCACACACCGATTGTGCTAATGGCATCAGGTATTATTAGTATAGTATAATCCAATTTGTGTTTTAAATGAAAATGTAAATATTACATATTACATTAAATATTAATAGCATTTTTCAAGATGTGCCCCTACTTGAAGGATGACTCAGATACTGTCAATAGGGCTATGTTTAATATGTTTGCCAGAGGTTGCAGGTGACGGCATCGCACCTGTAACACAACTGAAATGTAAACATCTGCTAAATAGATGAATGCCAATAAGTAAATATTGCTAATTTTACCTGCTTCCTTTTCTTACTCTCTCATTTCAACAGTGTGCACCCTTTCATGCCATTGGTGGCTTCATCCAGTGGTCAACGTAAGTTCTGTTGGCCGTCTGACAGCGAGGACTCCGAGTCCGATTCAGACGAGGTGAATGTGATGTCATCCAACGGCGTACGACAGGACAATGCTCTGGTGCTGTGGTGGGCCGGCCCATTGGGCTCAACCAATGAGAGGGGGCAGGAGGAGGAGTCAGAAGTTATTGAGAGCTAGAACTTTTAATTTGTAAAACTGCACTGATGACGACCCATAATCTACTGCCAAACCTGTAATACTGTTCGTTTAGGTGAAGGGTAGTATCAATTTTAATTGTAGAATAGTCCCTTTTTTAAATCCTTTTTTCTGGGGGGGCATGTTGCTGGGTTTGTAAACCTCTTTCCATGAATGTCTAGAAAGTCTAGACTGAAGTCCTCCAAAATCCATTGAATTTAAACCCTTTCTGAAAGCATATTACAATTCAGATCACCTGGAACACTGATATGTAATATGAATAATTCATTCATAGATTCAGTCATTTTGTTTGGACAGGTCCCTAAATGGATGTTTAGGTTGTTTACCAGAAAAGCTTTCAGGATGCTCTGCCGTTGCTGGAGTGTGATGCCAGGCTCTCAGGTTTCCGATATAGCAGTGCAGCCTTTTTTCCAAGTTGCATTGGGTTTGTTTTTCTTTCACCATGTAAAGACTGTTTTCAGGAAACACTTTGAGTCTTGTCTGGGATTTACTTTAAGGACTGTCAGTGAACATGGTACAGTTATTTCAGGAGCAGGTTTAATCCCTTTACAAGGTGATTTTGTCTATGGGAAGGCTATGTGTGATGGACTGAGACGGTTTATTTTATGTTAAATGTGCCATAGAGCTGCAGTGGGCAGCTGTGAATATATTTTTGTAAGCCAGTAATCTGCTTTATTGTGTGTGAATGTGGTTGGTTTCCTGTCCTTCAATGGACCTAATTGCTTTAGCTGAGGCTGCACATTCTTTTTTTATAATAACCTGTGTTTATGTTTGTTTGTGGATGTGTCTGAGAGAATGAGAGAGAGAGAGAGCCTTTACATATTCTATTTTAGCTGTCATCTTGACACAATGGTGTACGTTTTTACAAATGTTCACTTTTTACAGCTTTACTTTGTGTGTGTGCGCGTGTGTGTGTGCGTGTGTGTGCGTGCACGCTTTGTGCCTGTAATTTACTCTTTAAAGCAGTGGGTTTGAATGTTTCAGGCTTGCCAAACATGCTCTAGTCAGAGTGCTGAATATCATATTACATTCACTGCTGAAAGCTTCAGTTGTTTGTACAAATACATAATACAGACCTTTTTTGTACAGTTTCTCTGGATTGTAAGCCACATCATTTAGATCTGCTTGTGGTTCTTTCTACTTGGAGGAACTATTTACAACAGGTAGATCACTGTGGCTGAAAATATTAATAAACATGTTTACATCAAAAATGTCATTGTGTTTCTGTAATCAATATTACTATTGCTCATGCTTAGGTGTGTAACTACCTGTAATTGTCCTGGGTACATTAATTATATGCAGATTTTCAAAGCAATCATGGGCCTGATTCACAGAAGTTGTCTTAAGAAAATATGTGAGAAAGTTTTTGAAAGTTCTAAGAAATTTGTAAGGATATTCCATGGTGCAAATCCTTAAGCAGTTTTTATGTATTTTCTTAAGAGCTTTGTATTGCACCAAACTAAAAACCATTTAAAACTATGCAGATATCAACTTACAAAAAGTGCTTCAGCTCCAAGGGTCTGCATCTGAAGACAAAGTTAAGGTGTGACATGGTCCCAGGTGGCATGGCGGATGTTCTGTTGGATGAATGTGATGTTTATGGTAAGCCATGTATAAGCCAGCTCTTTACAGCAGAATCAAATTTGTTTCATAATGGATTGATTTTGCAACATTGACAGCTTTTGAACTGAAGTGACTTGCAATCAATAATGATACTTGTCTTTATTTTTAGAGCTGCTCTGCAGAATTTCTCTCATATTTAAAGAAATGTGTGTCTGTTATTTTGCGGTTTATTACTTTGAAGCAGCTTTGAAACTGTATTGTATACAGCATAAATGTCACTTGTATGTGGGTGCAGTGACAGGCAGTTGTTGAGTGTGATGTGTGGTTCTTTGCTTTATGTGTGGGTGAAAAGAATTGAGAATGATGAGGTCTTGGCAAACCTTGTTCCTACAGGTTTTTTTTTTTTTCTTTTCTTCTTTTTTTTTTTAATTCAGTTTAACATGATGGGCATTCATCCAGACATTAATACTTATCAGATATGCAGTGATTCATGAGGATGCCTAGTGATTAGAGGTGACGATAACTGATTTGATGTAAATGGTAAATTAAAGTGCAAAGTACAGAGCCCTGTGGCACTCCAGTGGGCATTTCCCGTAGGGACAGGCAGAAACCTTTGCATGGGCAAGCAAGTTATATTGTTTTAAGGAAAATTAAAACTAGTTTTATTTTATTTTGATATTACTATTAAAAATAATGTTTGTTTTAATGGATGTTTAGCTTTTGGATTGATTTTTTTTAATTTGATTTAGTGTTTCAAAGTATTTCTGTCACATCTTCTCCTATGTTTTGGCTTCAAAATATCTGTGAGCTTCCTTTTTGGCCATTATATTCCATTTTGGGCTCTTTAGATTGCACAAAATATGACCCACAAATGAGCATGAACCCTGAAGCAAAACATCTCAAATGACTAGCGCAGTGGGAGGCTGCTCATAAAACACTTCCACACAATCAAACACACACCCATACACACACGCTGGCAGGCATCTTGTCTCAAATCTCTTGGATCAAATCATTCTTGAATGCTAAGCAGCACAGTCTGTTGTTTTGTTGTCCATGTTGCCAAGCGACCATCAGCTAGTCAAAGGCTGAGAGAAAAGACAAATCCCAAAAGAAAACGAGACGTGGTGGAGGGCAGGAAATTGTGAGTTTTTAAGAGCCAAACTCTGGTGTTTCTTTGTAGACCAAGGTGCAGTGTTTGTGAAGGCAAAATGTGGGACACAAGGTCTCTCGAGAAGATGGTGAACAGGACGACTCTAAGCACACAGAGAGTGCTCCACACACACATTCTGGGTGAGTGTAGCCTTAAAACATATGTCTCTTTAAGCCATCATTAGTTCGTACCAGATCACATCTAGGATGTGACATTCTCTGCCTTGGACAACTAGAGCAAAGCACAGAGCAATCAGTGCAATCAACCTCCCCACATCCAGCCTAATGACTCTGGCATTACTACTGCAATGTCTGCTGGACTTTTGTCTCACATATAAAGAAATGTACAAATAGAGGTCAGAAAATATATATACTCACCCAAAGGAAAGTCTACTTGCTTAGAAGCTGCTATTTTATAACTCAAAGACATTTTACTCAAAGGAATATTTCAGCCAAAAATTAGAATTCTATTGAGCCTCAACTTGGATGACTTTGTTGTTCAACAGCAAAACAACAGTGGACCCCATTGACTTTCATTGTGTGAATGGAAATTTTTTTTTTTCAACAAAATATGTTCTTTAATTTTTCATAAAAGAAAGAAAATCGTGCAGGTCTGGAATGATGTGACACTTTATTTCTGGGTGAACTGTCCCTATAATACAGTTTTTGGTTAAGTTTCCTTTATGTATTAACTGTGACTGTGTTTTTTCTTCTAAAATTCATTAAATTAAAAGTATACACAAATAGTCCAGTTTTTGTCATTGCGTGTATAGAACTGTACTGTAAATGAATGTGGACAGAAATTCTCACATTCTTTAGTCTTGTAAGAACTTGATGAGAAATATTTGGAAAAATCTCATTAGATTGCTGACTTTGGTAACTTGGCAAATCTGAGCACAGTCTGAAACTTTTCTTTCTGAAACTCTATAAAGGAGGGGTCTAGAAGTGGGTCTTTGTCCACAGGAGGAACATGTGGAAAGACTTACACCAAAGTTTTCATTTGCTCTCCATTAAATCTTGTCAGTGTCCAAGATAAACGAGTGAGATATTATAGATAACATTTATAGTTTTTCTTTCCTATGTGCATCTGAGACATTTCCTCATGTGACATGCATACGAGCTTTCATTTATAACATATAATATTTAACAGCCATATGTAATTTTTACGATTATGATCAGTTGCCACCTGTTTCAACCACTGACTCCCATGCCAAAACCACTTCTTTCAGAACTAGGAGAACAGTTATGTCCATGGTCATCTTCCCGTGTTAGAACAGACGACCACATAAAACTGGCTCCGAGCTTGGTCAATCCACGGCCTGCGATTGAACGAGAGCAGCCTGATGTCCCCCCCATGGAGGAATTTAAGCAGCTGGCGGAGAAGGAGAAACATGCTGCCCTTAAACTCCAAGAGGAGGTGAATATTTGCAATCCTCGAGTGAACCATGTTGAAAAAGTAATTAATACAGACACATTAGACTGTAACACAACTGGAATTCAAAAATCCATATTTCAGTCTCCAGGGGAGCAGTTCGGAGAGATTTTATTAGGACTTGATTAAAACTTTCTGATAAAAAGAGTCAGCTTCTTATTCAACTTCTTTTTCCGTGTCCAGCAGCATAATCTTCAACTTCTCTCCTCGTTGCATCCGAGTGTCAGATTTTATGAATGATCCGGTTACTACTCCAATGCCAGTATCAGTCAAAGCTTTGCCATTGTGTCAGAGAAATGAGAAGAGCTTTTGTAATGGGATGTAACTGCTTGTGTAATTGCTCTCCAGGGAAAGCAAGCAACAGCCAAACTCAGAGATGACTCTCCTCTTCAAAAGCCCAGTACAGTTGCACTGCCAACACTGCTGATCCATCTTTTGCTTTCTCTCCCTCCCTAACGCCCGCTGTCTCCTTGTGCTCTCTCTACCTCTCCATCTCCCACTTTCCGGTTTCACCCCAACATCTTCATCTACTCTACTTCTCTCCCTTTTTCAATTCATCCTCCTCTGTCCTCCCCATTTACTTTAATCCCTTTCCCTCTGTTGCCTTGCTGTTCTCCATCACTTCTTCCCCAGAGTCTGCAGGCCTGGTTTCAAGAGGCCCTGCAAGCCAGGGACAGGCTGGAGGCTGAAATGAGGCGAGAGCTCCAGGTCGAGCTGCAGGCCCAGTTCAGAGCTCAATTTGAAGACCTGATGGAGGAAGACAAGGTCCAAGCCGTAAGGGAGGCCTGCAGGAAGCTACAAGACCAGCTGCACAAAGAAGCAGAGGAGACCAGAGAGAAAATAATACACACTGTACGAGAAGAGACACAGGTGGGATGCTTGCTTCACACAATAGGTAAATCAGATAAACCTACATTGGGGTGACCATCTTTAAGGTGGTTCTCTCATGCCGGGTATCCCTTACATGATTTTAGACCAACTGATGCTCATTCATGTGAGCAATGATCGCATAGTCTCAATTATAGTATAATGTGTGACCCCCAGTTGCTGATTTGATGTGTAATGAGCAAATCACAGAAACTTCAGGATAAACAGTTGTGTAGGCTAGTGTGATGTCTAGTAGGTTACTTTGAAAATCGTGAAGTGTATACCCTGCATAAGCTCAACAGCCAATCAGAATAATCTCTCTTACCGGGTGCTCAACCATGATTCAATATTTAATTGGCCTAAAAACCCCAGCAACCACGCAGAACCACTGGTATAATAGTAGTAGCCTAAGTTAAGCATGGCCAACATCCACTTCTTCTTCAGACCATGTATATAGTTACATGTTAATATAAATATAAGATATAGAAAAAAAAATTGCTGGATAATGTACAATCAGTTGATTTAATAAGTAATAAGGACTGGCAGCTATAACATTATTCCACTTACCCTTTAAATAAATAAATACGTGGACATTGTTCAAAACAATCGGGTTAACAACTAGATGAACACTAACAATAATGTATTAGTATTAAAACTGAATTTGATGTTGATTTTCAATGGGAGACATGAGGAAAGCAGCCAAATGTAGATGGTTTTGCTGGCGGTCTGCAAGCATGTTTGTGCACACAAAATACTGCCGCATTCGCGAGAAGTTGGGTCGAACTTAAAAGTTATCACAGATCATTTCACTGACTTGGATTATATGGCTGAGAATTGAGAAGACAATATTTTTTTCATTCATTGATTTTCCATCCCCTCAAAAATCACATGAAGAAATGAATGCATGTGCTTGCACGAGCTGGTTTGCCAGGTAAAAACAAGTGCAAAAAATAATCAACTAAATTATGTGACATGATAAACTATAAGTCATACACCATACAAAATAAAGTAGCATATTTTATTTAATTCCAAGGAAACTGTAAATAATGAATAACATTATGCGTGGGCCATAGTGAAAATTTGCATCAGGTTCTGTTGTATGCAAATCAGACACAACACAATGAATAATAGTTAACAGTTAAGCGACTACTGATTTGTTTTAACTAATACATCAACTATGCAAATAGTTGAAGAAACAACATTTGCAAAGTTTAAAACCTAAGCAATCAGAATCAAGTAGAGTTGTGAGTCATTCACCTTGCTCATTTCCTTCCTCTGCCTGTGTCAGGAGTGTGTGAGGAGGTGTGTGCGGGATGCTGAGAGAAGTATTCGTGAGGAGTGTGACATGGAGGCAGAAAGAGAGAAACAGGCCCTACAGGACAGACATGAAGAGAAGATATCTAAGCTACAAAACTGGTAAAAATACACATGAAACTCTCCTGCGCACCCCAGCTTCATGTTGTGATGCATCTCAGCTATTCTCTTTCTCCTTCCCGCCTTTTGTAAATTTCATAAATTTTCTCTCTTTGTATCTCTCTACCTTCTCCCTTTTCCACTAGAATCCTAGATTTGATAGATTTTGTTGTCGTCATCAACACCGCTTCTCCACGAATTTTCCTTCTTTTTTTGTTTTGTGTGTGTTCCAGGATACAGCAGCTGCAGGACAGTCTGGAGCAGGCCTGCAGGGAGCGCAGTCAGTATGAAGCAGAGTTTAAGGTCAGCCCTTATAATGAGGTCATCGTGAATAAATGAACAGCTTTGAAAAGGGACCCGCTCAAATCCAGGATCTGCAACACCTTGCAACAAAATGACGGCATAACAGAACTTTCTCTTTTCCCATGCCAGCACAATCCTCCGACATTTGGTTCTTATTAAGCTTAGTTTGTTTCTCCCCATGAGTCTGTGTTCCTCCTTGCCTTAATAGACAACAGTATTGACATTTGACTCTTTGCTTGAGGACGTTTCCATCTTTGGTCATTATGATGATCCACCTGTCAAACTAATTGCACCTGTTGAACTAAAACTGAATCAGCATGTTTGTGTGCTTCCTTCTCTCTTTCTGTCTTTCAGAAGGTGCAGGCCAGCTACAAGCTGTTTGTGGACCTGACTGATTCCTCCCTCCACTCTGATTACCTCTTAAAGCTGCGCAGACTGGGGAGAGAGCCAGGTTTCATGGACACTGCTTCACAGACTGATGAGATCACCTCCTAATTTGTGATGGCAGTGTGTACACTGTCTGAGTATGACATGTCATAGCAGTCAAAGCAGTGTCCTACGCTACACGCTGTACTTTGTCTAAAACCATTTGAAACGGATAAATGATAAAAGATTGTGGCATCTAAAATATACTTTCATTAATACATTTATCTTAACAAAGTATTTTTTTTAGTAATGAAACATGTCAACTCTTTCATAATAAATAAAATATGTATATACATTTTTGCAGTGTTGCAAGATAAAATCTAGTAGTAAGACTATGTTGAACTAGTTGGTTTATCAATCACATTTTTATAAATAATTCTGCATATTTAAAACCCTATTAGTCTTATTTTGCATTATAGTGTAGTGATTGACACTACTGATGAACAACAACATATTAAATATGTAATATTTTCCTGGAGCAGCTTACATATTGTTAATGTTAGTCATATTTTAATTACATTAACATGCATTGTGTGTAATGTTACTCACTGATCCAAATGAACAGTATACTAGACATTTTAACTAGAAAACTGTTGCACGAAAAAACAGCAAGATTCCATAATGACAAATAGGCATGCATATTAAAGGTAAAAAAATCTAATAAAAAAATTATTGGGGCTGTTGCTACAAGCCTCAATAATTTTTTTTTATTAAATTACCTCGTTTACTAGACGTTTGCTAGTCGTTAAAAAACCTAGATATTTAGCAACTACTCTGCTTTAAATACAATTTTTTAAAATGCCATTCGAAATCTTTTGATGAATTAAGACAGTAGTAAAATTTTAAAAGAAATGTGACATGAATGGATGGATGGATAAAATGAACTGATTTAGCGTTTCTAACTGTTATATTAATATTACATACAATTACATTAATATTAGTATATAAAATTGATATGGATGTCCAAAAGGGCGTCGAGATTTGCAGCGTGCTGTCTGTAAAGAGATACTTCAGCGCTGGGTGTCAGTGTAGGCAAGGTTTTACTCCTTGGGTCCCATCAGCCGCACTTAAGTAAATAATACACTTCTAAATTGTAGTTGTAATAGACAAGCATAAAAACACAATTAATTACCGATTTCTCACATAGCTACGCAGAGCGCTGAAAATCATTCCAGTTTCAATTGGACGGTAGAGATATTTATTAAACAAACTCTTTATCTGCTGCATATCTTACTAAGCTTTTCATTAGTGTCGTTACCACCAGCATGAAATGTTATTACATGCACCGTTAGCAGTGCATGCACTGGGGGCGCTGTAGCGCCGTAAGCCGTCGCTTCTGAAAGCACAGGGCTGATCGGTGTGATCGGGTGCCGGGGATCACGATCATCATCATATCAAACCGAGAAAGAAGCAGTCACAAAAAAGACGTGCTCTGAGACTGTTATTATTTATTTATGGATATAGAGAATCCTTTAGAGCGTGGGGAAATATGTTTACATGGTATATGTATGTGTTCGTGACTGGCGTGATTTAAGCTAATAGCACCTCTACATGCGGAAAAACAAATCCCCCAAAGAAAAATCCGCTCCGTTAGTGCGCACTCCAGCCGGAAGATGGGATTTTTCTTATTCGAGCGCGCACAACCTCCCCATTCCCCCTCTATGTTTCCCCTCCGCCTCTTCTCTCTCTCTCTCTCTCTCTTTCTCTTTCTCTCTCACAACGCACTCAGTCTGTCAGTGTGCACCGAGCGTTAGGAACACTAGTCTCACTAGTCGGGTTTGCAGCCAGAGACAGAGAGAGAGAGAGAGACATCGAGAGAATCCAAGCAGGACAGGCGAGAGATGATCTATCTGACTTGCCACATCCGAGCATATTCTCAAATACCCTGCAACCGAGACCCATGATTAAGGATTGCAATATTTTTTCCACCCTGGAAAATCTGGCAATAATTTTGTCAGTCCCGGCACATTTTCTAAATGTATCCATTTGAGATGTCTGTTTTTCATTTGCATTAATTAGTTTCGTGTTGCTATTTTTTTTTTTGCTAATTATCTGGAATGTTTGTTGCCCGCCTCAATATTTCAAGTGCATACGGAATTATTGCCATCTCGGAGTCAAGCAGGAGAATTTAATTGGAGAACTGGAGGAGAGAAAGAGAAGCAGCGAGATCTGTCCAGCATCAACATGTTCTTCTGAAGAGGCGAGCACAAGCTCATTCCAAACCATCATCCATCTACAATCACATTCGTCGGGGGAAAAAAAACAGAATGAAGCGGGAGTGAAAGGGAAATGGAAAAGATAGGTTCAGTCTAGTTCAGTAAGCATAACGAAATACTGGAAAAGTAAACTCCTGCAGGGAAAAAAATTGCAGCAAAACGGCTGTGGGAATTGATATTGTGGCGGAGTTTTGTCCACGAGCTATTTTTCCCAAAATACGTTTTTTTGTGGAGTTCTTTACATAGATCCATATAGACGGCATCTTTGTTCAATCTATCCTCCCGTGCGTGTGTTTTAATAGATATGCTATCCATGCAGGCTCCCAAAACACGTTGTTCCTGATCACACTGACGGATTCACCTGCAGCACACACGCTTTGTTCCGAGTCCAGAGATCTCCAGCCTCTGGGAGAGTATCCCACACAGCTTTGATGGGAGTACATAGACGGAATTCGGGATTTCAGATGGCGAGTCGGGGTTGTGAAAATGGATTGAGAATTCTCCTGATATTCTTAGTGGATTTACTCGGGATCACGGCGACCAACATGGAGCCCATCTACTGGAATTCCGTGAACAAAAGGTAAGAGCCGCAACTAAAGGCATCGGGCACGGCGTTTATTCCCCGTTTATTTAAGATGAGCTTTGCGTTGGAAACACCTCGTGTTTTCGCACAAGTCGTTGGAGGACGGCTTTGAAACGTCTCTCGCAGGGGGAAAGAAAGCTGTTAAGCGCTATTACGCAGACAAGCCCCTTAGTGGATAACCACGAGTGTGTGCAGAAGTTTCGAGCATCAATGTCGCCAGACTAATAAGTGCCACATTTGAGGAATTTTACGACAACAGCCGCCAGTTATTGACGCTGCACTGTTTCACTGCCTCTCCTTTAGATACGCTCCAGTTAGATTGGCATGAATTTTAGTTGCACAACACCAAGTATTTTTCCGTCTTAATGCCATTTAAACAATGCAACCTTTGTAAATCGTTCTTGCTTCAACTTGTGAGAACGCGTAGAAGCCATCAGAGCTGTTTTAGTCACCAGCTTAACTTCTGTCATGACAGCTGTTAAACAAAACAGACTGTAAACTTTAGATTTCGTCGACACCTATTTACACCGGCCATATAAAAATGTTTAGGCTACATGAATTCAAAACCATCTGCACTTGTATTTATAGGCTACCTGACAACTCTGTAAAATACAACTCGAACTTTGAACGAAACTGAAATGTATCCTTAACTAGAAGCGTGAAGGAACAGCACCGTAAGCTACTCCTTGGGGACTTTTATTAGTTACCAACTTATCTGCTGTTATGACAGGAGTTAAATAAAAAAAATAGTCAACACCTTCCACTGGACTAGTTAACGTGGAAGCACCTGAAGTGAAAAGTTTCACACGCAAGTGTTAAGTTTGTAACTTACAATGGTCAATCCTAGTGCCATTTCACGCTGCAAAATATATTACTCCAGTCACGGAGGTGACACGATTTTCTCTGCGGCAGGAAGGGATAGTGGGTAGCCTATTTTACGGCTAGATTTATCGTTGAATATATCTGTTAATAAGGGGGAGGTTTCTGCAACCCAGCAACTGTGAATTCATTTAGTGAGGAGCAAAAGAAACCCATGCAAACGGCGTGTCCGGCGCATAAACGACGATTTATGGCCGAGTAGACCCCTTTCTTTCTTTCGTCCTTCTGTCATTACTGAGCTTGTTTAAATGGACACCCGGCGTCGTGGGAGCACTTGTGTGCCCGGTCTAAATCGGTATGTGGGTTATGAGGGGCTATTAGTGGTGCCACGAGCTCTTGAAAGACGAATAGGTTTTTAATGTGTCCATGTGGCGCATATACCGGGCTCTGCGCTTCAACAGATGCTGCCGGGGGGGATGGAGGGGGTTTATTCTGTCCCAGTGGCCGCTGGCAGACGCTCCTAATGAGGGTTCTTGTTGGTGTTGCTTGTGTTAATCGAGCAGGGGTTTGTGGGGACATCGTTTGAAACGGGAGCGCGCGCGGCTGAGAGGCATGACCGTGACCGCGCGTTGTCTGCTTGACCTTTACCTGGGAGTGAGAGAAGCAACACCGCTGACAATCGTTTTTAACTGATGCAATCACTTGTAATCAATGTATGTCGATCAGCAGTGAGCAATGGTTTTCACACAGATTCTTCACACTTTAAATGATCCTAATTCACTTATTTTCCAAATGGGAAACGCTCACAATTAAGGGGGGACTCTCATTTTGTTGAAACTGTACATTGCAGTCAGTGTTCATTTTACAGATAAATATGTAAGTAACCTTTCACAAAAAATGAAAAAGAAAATGTATTACTTTTAATGGACAGTCAGTTGAATTGGCAAATGAAGCATGGTTAATGGCTCACAATATCAAAGTGGCCATATAATGGCAGGTTAATTTGGCCGCAAATTCTGCCTTACATGCACTATACATTAGGCTACATGGACTGTTTGCTTGTATTAACCACTTAATTATTATTGTGTCACATGGTAGCTTGAACACTGTAATGTAAAGTCTGGTCTCTTTCCGTACAAACCACATACATAAACATAGCGTCTCCATATTCATTATTTGATTTGAAAATATGTGCAGAGTAAATTTAGCTGCTTACACAGACACGCACTTACAAGACATCTGCACCCTGTAGTTTTGCTCCAGGCTACAGGAGTCTGCACAGTTCACTCTAAAAGTAGCTGTACGCAGGTTACATTGTTGGCAGTGCTGTATATTTAATAGGGATCAGTGAACCTCTGCTCCTCAGTGCTTTGAAGATGAGGTCCTGCACTTGTAGAATGTTTTATTCACCCGTTCAGTCCCATCACTCCCTCCATCACTACTACTACTCCATCTCACCCTCTCATGATGGTGCTGCCACTCTCCTCACTGGGTGAAATTAGAAACATGTGTAACCATCAGAGGAACGAAGGAGGAGTAGAGAAGTGATGGGAGGAAAGAGGGACCGGGAGGCGAGGGATGAACAGCGGGGCACATCCTTAAATGTACAGAAATCAATATCTTCTAAGCCATGAATGTCAGTTTGAGTTAGGCTTAAGAAAATGCAAGTCCAGCACAAAGATCACCTTGAAATTGTCTGCTTAGGGTAAAAAATCTATAAAGGAAAAATTGTGTTTGTTTAACAGTTTAATGTAATTCCTGGAATGTATATTTAATTAAGGGGGCGTTCATGAAAAATGGTTTCTTGAGACTGAAAAGGCATGAAACTGGAGGGCTTTTTTGTGTACAGTTACAGTAATGGTGTTTCTCAGTGAGCCAGCTTTGTCTGGGAAGCGTCCTTCACCTTCTGACATTCACACCCGATACTTTGTATACACATAAGAAAGACAGTGCGTTTGTGTGTCCTTGGTACCCGGCTCTTTCTGGATGAGCAAACACATCTCTGACTGATGTTCTGAAGGGTCAGTTAGGGCTGTGTAATTCTCACAATTGACTATGTTAAGATGTGGATTGGGTAATTTGATCCCAAACGGTTACTAACGGTTCAGAAGGCTTCCATGTTCTTCTAAATCACTGTGCCTTTCAGTAATTGCATTTCAGAGATTCAGATCCAGCTCAAACATGTGGTTTCTGATAATGAATTCAGACGAGCGAATGTGGGTAACTGTAAGGATTTGTGTGTTACCATAAATGGGTCTGTGTGTGTATGCGTGGTGGGCCTTTTGTATCAGCGCTCGCTCTCAAAGAAATATGTTACCCCCACTGGATTTTTAATAATTAATTTATCGCAGGCTAATTGGGCTTGGATAAAAGCGCTAGCTAACTGATCTCAAGGCTTAAGATGAGGCAAAGTACGAGGGAAATTTTGGAGGGATGTCATTGGGAGAAGGGATTAGAATAGAGACACTCTCAATAGGTCACTGACATACATGGTTGTGTGCAGAAAGTCCTAATTCGTAACGTAAGTCGCCTTGCATAAACATCTGCTAAATGAATGTAAATGTAGAAACAAACATAGAAAGTTTTTTTATTTTTTATTTTTTTTTTTTTACATGCAAATGGATTAGAGGATTGAATCTGCGTTAATTTGCTAAACTGAGTAGATCCATTTAAGCTTCCTGACTGGATTCAACTCTTTTGCGCAAGGGAAATTTGTTTTAGGGTTGATTTTGGTTAGTCATTGTAAAAAAAAACAAAAAAAAAAACATTATAACAATATATGTTTTCTCCTCTTTTAGATAGCTAAGTAAACAAGTGCGTGTATGTGTATATTAGATAGCATTAAAGTGTGTTAAATAGCATTTGAGCTCTTATATAGCGTCTGCTCAGGACCCTGCAGTGGGAAATGGGGAAAATTGTGAGTGTTTGTGTGTGTGGTGCTGGGTCTGCTAGAGGCTTTACGAGCTCTCAGCAACAGGAGCTGTGAAAATGGCTCTCAGCTGATGTGGCAGAATAACTGCAGCCTGCCTGCAGACCAGACACACACACACACACACACACACACACACAAACAAGGCAATATAATGAGGAAACAAAGGCGCCTTCCCTGTGGAGACAGCCAGAAGTGTGTTCAGGGGCTGTGTGATGCAAATATAAGGAACACATTTTCACACAAACACACTTCTGTGTGCCGAAATACATCCAGACGTTTGTGGGGTATTAATTTAAACTATTTAGAAATAATTGAAAGGACGTAAATCATCGCACACACTGTTTGATTATTAAACTCATGCTAACAGGCAGGGAACAGTCTGTTCCCGAGAGCGGGCCCCCAGGGGACCCCGGGCCTCCTAAACCCCTGCAGAATGGTATGAGTGTGTGTGTGGTGTGTGTGTGTGGTCTCGCTCTGAACATCCCTCATCACTCTGTGTTTGTTTGAATCATTGTATTTGTGTGTGCAGGTATGTGATGACAGTTCTCGGAAACTGGGCCTCCTCACTTAAGCCATATTCACGAGTTCACATCTAAGTATATTTAATACAGTAAGGTTATGTGTATTTGGCGTGCTGTCCGGGTGGAGGGCTCCGAGCTCGGGATGTGGCCCGAACCCAGAGTTCTCCCCCCGGTTGTGGTAAGAGTAGATGGATCTATAAGTGAGGAGAAATGGGGTGGAGGAGGGATGCTGAAAACTGTCAATGAACAGAGTTCTGCTGTTATTTATACCTTGTCATGAGTTGATTACTGATTGGTCTCCACTTGTGTTAATCAGGTTAATGAACTGCGACTGCTCCTCCCGAACTTTGTTATAAAACATCATATATTAGAACGCAGACCGAATATGAAACAGGGAATAAGTTCAGCTCAATTTCTGCTGTCTTCCTTGTGTTTTTCCTTTTCTTTTTCTTTTTTTTATTGTAATAAAGCTGATCAAGGTCTGCATCCACCTGCTGCTACAGATGTTAAGACCTTCACTTCTGTTTTCACTCTCTTTCTTTCTTGGCTAATTCCACTCACAGATTTAAAGGGTCACATGAGCGTTGGACAGGAGGCTTTCTGTGTATTTGGTTAGTTCTCACACAGACTAATCAGGATCATCTTCTCCTGCTGCCATAAGATCCAGCCTGGGTCAAAGACACACGCACATACACATACCATCAGGTCTGGATTTGGCTATTGAGACAGGGAAGTCCTTTTTTCTTTCTTTCTTACTTTTTACTTTCTAGCTTTCCTTCTTTCTTTCTTTCTTTCTTTCTTTCTTTCTTTCTTTCTTGTTGAGTTTTTAAAAACAAAAAGTGACATGACATTCAGCCAAGTATGGTGACCCATACTCAGAATTCATGCTCTGCATTTAACCCATCCAAAGTGCACACACACACACACACCATGAACACACACACACCATGAACACACACCCAGAGCAGTGGGCAGCCATTTATGCTGCAGCGCCCAGGGAGCAGTTGGGGTTCGATGCCTTGCTCAATGGCACCTCAGTCGTGGTATTGCCGGCCCGAGATTCAAATCCACAACCCTAGGGTTAGGAGTCAAACTTTCTAACCACTGGGCCACAACTTCCCCTAAATTTAAGTTAAGTTTTAATGTGATATACTGTTTTCAGTTAGTAGAATGTTTTTGATAATGTTTTTCCTTTTTTAAAGCATTTAACAGGAATCACAGGAATAAATTACATATTAAATATACATTCAAATAGAAAACAGTTCCAGTTTTTTAATTGGAAAAACAATTCACAAATATTACTTTTTATTGTCTTTTTGATCAAAGAAATGTAGCCCTTAGTGATCCCAAAATTATGACCCTAATATTTTTAATAGTATAGTATACATTGAAAGAGGCATACAAGCCATATTTACAGTCCAATATGGACATTTTTGACTCTTGGCCTTTAAGTAACATTCTAGCAACTGCATAGCAACACCCTGGCAACTACTGACCACACCATAGCATCATTAGAAGCTTTTTCTTGTTGATTAGATGAATTGTAAACGTAATTAGCCTGAGGAAAACCACTTTTTTCCTATAGATTAGCCCATGTCACCCGGGCCCACTTTAATCGACTTCCGCTGCCTCTCTGTCTGCCTTGATCTGCCTTGATCTAAAGGTCATAGGGCTAAAATCTGTGTGAGATAGCACCGTTTACTCTATAGACTGCAGCTTTGAAGTGTTTCTCTAGTGGTCAATATCATAGGTGGTCAATATTAATCAGAGGATACAGGCGGTTTGAAGTTAGTTTGGCCTGTACACTGTGATTAAGATATCCCTGTCTGTCTGTTCTGGGGTCGGTCTCTGGGTCAGTAGTGGGGTCAGTGTCACTGCTCAGGCTGTAGGTGACTGATTTCGGAGCTGTAAATGAGAGACAGACCCATGGAGCCAGACTTCATTTGCATCGTCATCTCTACAGTTAAGAACACAAAAAGTCAGAAGACAGGAGAGGAACAGCAGTTATCAACGGAAACTGTGTTATCTGCAGTTGTATTCAAAGAGTGTGCAATGTGCAAACCATTCCTGTCCTCCGCGGCGTCTGATTGTGCTGTTGTAGTGATGTGTTGTTTGATTTTGAATGTGGCCCCTATGATTTGTGTTAATGCCTTTGCTAAAAATACAGTGTGTGTGTGTGTATTAGGATCTCTAAAGCCTCTTTCTTTATGAAGTCCTCTTGACCAGTTGAGAAAAACTGAAATATATCAGGAACAAATATGGGTTTGTAGGTAGGGCCAAGGGCATATGTTTACTTACTAGCATTCAAAATTTATTTATTTATTTATTTTTTTACTTTTATTCAGAAAGAATGCATTAAAGTCTTTTATATTATTACAAAATATTTTTTCAAATAAATACTGTTATTTTGAACTTTCTATTCATCAAAGAATCCTGAAAAAAGGTTGGTTTCAACAAGTATTAAATTGCATTTCATCATTGATAATTATACAAATATTTCTTGAGCACCAAATCAGCATATTAGAATGATTTCTGGAAGATAATTTCTGGAAGACTGTAGTAATGATGCTGAAAATTCAGCTCTGCCATCACAGGAATTAATGACATTTTAATATATATATATATATATATATATATATATATATATATACGCACACTTCAAAAGTTTGGGGTCAGTAAGATTTTTATGTTATTGAAATAAGTCTCTTATGGTCACCAAAGCTGAATTTATTTGATAAAAAAAAAAAAAAAAGTAAAAGCAGCAATATTTTGAAATATTATTCCATTTTAAAATTGTAATTATATATATATATATATATATATATATATATATATATATATATATATATATATATATAAATATATATATATATATATATTTCTTACTTTCTATTTTATAAATCAGACACATGAACAACATTTACAAAAATAGCCCCCCCCCCCTCCCCGCCCGCTACTCTAGAGTAATCAGTTGATTTATCTGTAAGTTCTTGAGTAGACAAAATGACCAAAATGTCCTTGCTTGTGTGTTTGTGTGACAGTTTGTAATTGTCAGTTAGGGGGCCATGGGTTTGACGTGACCTACTTACAGAGTGTGAGAGATGGTCAATGGATCACGACCCTGAAGACTTCCTGCCTCACACACATACAGTCTTCCCTTCTAGAAAACAGAACGCAGCACTCACACTTGGTGACAGCGCTAGGGCTGCGTTCCAGCCTAATGAGAACTCATGGCCCTCCCACGGCTCCTCTGCACACTTCAGCTTGAAGAATCCGTCATGTTAGGAAACATAAACCAGTCCCACCAGCAGTGCTGTTTCCTGCTATTGTCACTGATCACTTTTGACATGGAAAAAACAAATGATGGAGACTATAATTACTACCGTCAACAGTTGTAATCAGTTCTGAATCAGTTCCCTTAAAGGAAAAATGAACATTCTGTCATCAATTACTCACCCTCATGCCGCTAAACCCTTATGAGACTTATATCTTCATGGAGCACCCAAGGAGTTTATTCCAGAATTTCAAGAGTGCTCTTTTAAAAGGGATGCATGATATATCCGTACAAGTTATAAGCTAATATTAGAAGTGATAAGGCTTTGATTGATATTGAATATATTCATTAGATTTGAAAATCTTCCGTTTCAGTTTTGAGTGTTTTTTTGTTTGTTTGTTTTTCCTAATTGTTATATTTAATAATTTTGTTATTTGTAATATAGTAATACTATGTATATGCCATTGTTAATATTTAATTTTCAGCTTGTAATTAACCATAATTTTAATATCGGTGCATTCCTATTCTTTTTCATGATTAGCTTTGAGGCGGTTGTATGATTTATTTAAGTTTTTAGGAATTTATTTTTAATATTTCGTGTTTTTATGTTTGATTTTACTAGTTGTTCTGTTTAATAATTTTCAGATTTTTATAAATTAATGCTACGCTGTTTTGTTTATTTAATTTTCACCTCCTTATTATAAGCCAGAATTTAAATTTTGGTGCATTCCTACTCTTTTTAATAATGAGATTTGACACTTTTCTTAGACTCCATACAATTAAAACAATACAAAATGTTACACACTATCTTTGAACCTTGAAAAATGTAAGTCTTAATGTGCTGAAAATGCACTAAACATCTCATAATAGCACTTAAAGACGTGTTGCAGCACGGTTTTACAACAGTAATGAGAATAAATTACATTTAATATCATTGATGTCAAACCTGATGTGATATGTCTTGACATAAACTGAATGAGAGCGTAACTGAGATTTAAGAACTGAGATTTAAGAACTGAGATTTAAGAATTGCACTAGATGGAAAGATTTGGATCTGGAGATGAAATAGCCACAATATGAATTACTTGTATGATTCTTTTTGTCCTGTTAAAAGTTTGGCAGCCCTTAATTTATTATAAAATAAGGTTTTCAGCATTTCACTTAATTTCTTATTTTGTGTTTCACAGAAGAAAGAATGTCACAGAGGTTTAGAATGACATTAAGTACATTCATTTCATTTTTGAGTGAACTTCCTTTAAATTTGAAACGTATGCATCCTTTAAGCTTTCATTAAATGACTATAATATCAGATGACACCGCCATCTTTTTTGGGTTTCTGGGCATAGTTCACATCAGTGTTCCTCAACTGTAAGAAAACTGTTAAGCGTTTATGTGTTTGTTTGTTTGTGTGTGTTTGTAGAAATGGGGCGGCAGGGTGAACCCTATATTCAGGAGCTGGACGGCAGGCAGCTCCAGTTTGGTCCCCGGTGCTGATGCCATGTTTTAATATCGCTTCAGCATTTCAGCTGCAATGTTTCCTATAATTCATCCCAGCCTTGACATGCACTTCTGAGTGCAGTCGCCTATGATTTTCACCCCTTTTTTCTGTTCCTCTGTTTCTTTCCTTTCTGCAGAAAAGCTTTAATGTGTACGTCTGTTTAAAAAATGTTATAGCTCAGAGCGCTGGATCACATCCAACTTCGGGGTTAAATTTCCTAGGAGGCCGGACTCCCTCTCTCACTCCGTCAGTAGCGTATCGCTCTCGCTTTCTGGAGTCTCTCCTCCTCTGCCCCCTCTCCCTCTCCTCCCCTCAGAACAAAGCTTCGCTGAAAGACCTCAAACACACACACACACACAAACATACTCCAGCTAAAACACTGAATCATTTGCCAAAAATTATGCTTCGCTCGATGAATCCCCCCTGCTTTCCACCTTCCCCTCATTCTTTCAATCTCTCTTTCTATTAGTTTTCCTGTCTCTTAATCCAGTTGCTCTCTCGTGTTAAGCGTGTGTGTGTGTGTGCTGGGTTTAAATAGTTGCTTGTGTTTCTCCTCTGTGTTGTCTGTCTTTTTGAAGTGGGTGGTTTGACGGGTTTGTGCCAGTCCGAACACCTCAGATGCACTTTCACACACACAGCTGTTCTTGTGAATACACTTGATGTTTAAAGCCACAGGACACGTCAGAAAGTTCTGTGTCTCATGCCCTTTAAATGCTTCTATGGTAAATTTGATTATGCTGTCAGTCAAAGTCATTTAAAAGCAAGTTGGCCCTCTCAGCAAGAATCAAAACACTAGCTGCGTTTACATGGACCCTTCTAATCCGATCGTAATAGGACTAGAAGCACAATCAGAATAAAAATGTCACATGCAAGCACGTCAGTCGGATTGAAATGGCTCGATCCGACTAAACGCACCTGCTGTTTCATGATTGCAAAACACAATACATCAGAATCATATTGATTATCAGCCAATATTAGATGCTCATTTCAAGTTTATATTTAAAAACGTTATATGACTATAAACATTAATGACAATGTTTAGTGTAATGTTTTGCAAATTCTTTATTTGTAAAACCCAATTTAGTTTTGATGCCTAAGCCTTGTTTTGTAATTTTTTTCACCCAAAATATCTGGGCCTCTCTTACTTGGCAAACAAAATTATTTAACTTTTTTATTTTATTTTAGAGTTGACTTGAGATTTTATTTTATTTGTTTTGTATTTCCACAATCAGAACAGAAAAAACGTGTGACCGTGTGACTCACACCTTCTCAGTGCTGTACCGCTGGACAACAAGAAAATCAATCCCCCTTTACCTTTCCTTTACCCCGGCCTTATGCACTTTTCTTTGTTTCTCTTTCTCTCAACATCTCTCTCTGTTGGAGTCCGGCTGTAGTATAACTCCAAAGCCATGGGAGGGAGAACAGATGGAGAGGTTTTCTTTCTGTCCGTCCACCTAAAGAAAGGGGGATTAAAATGCCAGGATGGAAGGGTGTGAGGGTTTGTGGGGTGATGGAGACAAAGACTCCCCTAGCTTTTTACTGCGCAGAAGTGATGGAGCTTTGTGTGTGTGCAGAGTTGTGTATATAGTGTGTCTGGGTTGAATCCATGGTGAATAGATGGATTTTTTTAGTTGGACATTTTTATAAGATAATTGAAGGTCATTTTTGACAGGTTCATGTGTATTTTGTGTGTTTGTGTCTAAATTCATGATATCTGTCTCCATTTGAATGCTAGGAAGTGACAACAATTTAGAATCATGAAAATTTAAGTAATTGCGTTTTTAATTCTGTGATTGGTTCCGCTAGCTTTTTGAGAGTTATCATGTGTCTGATTGGTTAGTCAGGACAGCAAATGTAAACAAAGACTGTGTATTGTGATTTAATGCACACAAATATGCAATCAGTGACTTTTTTTTGTGTTCACTGGAAACTTTAGCATGGGTGGCCCCATCCAACATGATTCTACACACATATCTACATGCATGCTTTCAAACACTCACTTAGTATGAGCGGTACAGTGTGCCTTGTTTCATATAGTGCAACTCACTATCTTTGCCTGGCATTCCAGAGTTTTCATTTGTGCATGTATTCCTACCCACCTGGTTCATGTTAGTCTCTCTCTCTCTCTCTCTCTCTCTCTCTCTCTCTCTCTTTTTCCTTCCATGAATAAGTGCCCAGATCTGGGCTGAATGGAGCTTGATAGGCATCGTCAAGCAGCAGCGTTCCCTGTATCTGTCTTTCGCACTCAGTAGGAGCCGGGATATTGAGTTTCGCTTGGGTTCGGAAGGGAAATGGGGTGCAGATGAAACTGGTCTGTCCTCACCCTGCGCACTCCCCCCCTCTCTCTCCCTCTGCCTCCCTCACATTTCAGGCCGCAGGGTGCTGCCGTCTCTCTTCTCAAGGAAATATCACATCATGAAGGAAAACATAGCTGCACCCTCCCCCAGTCCATGCAGTACAGATAATGTATTTATTCTTCACATCGGAATTGGAGCACAGACAGGAACAGACAAGATCAGGTTCGTAAAGTCCTCCTGTAAGATCTTGAAATGTGATTGTTCGGGGGTGTAACTATTTTTGTGAAGTGTTAAAGGGGGCATAACACACACAGTCTCACCAAATCTCATGTTAATGTTGAGTCCGTACAGAGTAGTTTTGCATCCTTCATATCTCCAAAAAGTCTTTAGTTTATCATATTTATAAAAGAAAAATACAGCTTTGCGATTCTCTCCAGAAAAAGCTGGAGGCAAACTTGTATTAACATGGAAGTAAAATGTTGGCACTCTGTCATACGTCCAAATAGTTTTTTGAAACATTGTCTATGCTTAGCACGAGAATCCAACTCTTTAACAGTGTAAACAACTCTGAATGCTTAAAACAGCATTGTACCCCCCCCCCCCCTTAAATGTGTGTTTTTTGTGTGTCATTTTGGTGTCTTGAATTTGAAAACTAAGTCCATTGAGATTTTGTGGCAGTATTGGAAAGTGTTATTTCTTTAATGCAAATCACAATGAGGCTCTGAGAGATAAAAGTACACTGAGTTACTGTGTTGTGATGTCTTAAAGGAACAGTTCTCCCCACATTTTGAATTTTATTTTTACAAGATTTTCTCATGTAAAGTTGCTCGTTTCCATTTAATGATAATGAATGGTTACCAAAAAATAAGCACACAAAATAAAGTCAGTGTGCTCTGCATTTCAAGTCCATTCGAAGCCACATGATGGTTTTGTCTCTGGGAAAGAAAATGGTGTTCATTCATCTAATTCAAATGTCATTCATCTTTGGGTGAACTGTAGCTTTAAGGTCCTGTGTGATGACTAATTCAATTGATTCATGTTTTGTTTTTTTGTCAATGAAAACTATTTTCTGTGTCTCATTGAATAAGAGAAAGACACATGCATCAATTTTAGCCTAAAGTACACTTAAGTTTTGATGCAAATCCTAATAAAGTACACTTAATATGATAGTGTATCACCTTGCTTGACACATGATCACTAGAAAATTTCTTTCTTTTTTCAGTGTCTGCATCATAAATTCAATACAATGTCTTTTTGCACTCATTTAAATGAGACTTGTGGGTTTTTAGACACCTACTAAGGTTTATAAATCAACATAAAAGTTGCCAGATATCGCTGTTAAAGTTATATCTTGTTAAAATTCTCTCAAAATATATATTTTTTCTCACAGTCACAAAACGGTTTGACAACTGGCAAAACTGAGAAGATCTGTCTTTAAAAGCAAAGATAGTTATGTCAGCTCTCTGAAAGTACAGGGGCCGGAAGAGAGAGGTTGTTTTGAATTATCTGTCCATATTAAGGCGACATTTGCAAACCAAAACCATACACAAAACAGAGCAAGTCGCTCAATGGACGTGTGAAAGTGAGTGGGAAAACAAGAGCCAATGGCCTGTACCACTTGACCCTGTCTTAGGGGTGTATGAGCGATGGGTGGATAATCCCCCTACACTCACATCCCTCTGAGACCCCCTCCAGGGCCGCCCCAGTGTAGTTCACTCGGCTGTCAATCACGCCACAAAGTTGTCTGTTACAGGATTAGGACCCTGTCTTTCTTCCTCTAGACCTCTCTCTTTCTCTTTTTCTTCTCTTGTGTGTCTCTATCTCATTCAATTATTCCCTTCATTGGCAGCTGTCTTTAAATCCAGTTAATTTTTCTCTCGTTCTTTAATTCTCGCTCTCTTTTTCTCATTCGTTTCCTCACCTCTTGGCTGTAATCTTCTCGCCGTACCTGCTTTTCCTCTCAAGCTGCTTTCTCTAACAATTCTTTGTGTCTGTCCGCTCTATCTCTTCATCCCATTCGTCCCTCTTCCCTCGTTTGTGTGGGAGAGATGGAGGGGTGTCTGGCAAGGATGCTGCCGCTCAGTTGTGCCAGGAGCCGCAGTGACAGACACACGCGGACTGCAAAAAGGGATGCCAAGCATAATCCTGAACTTGTCCAGACCAACACAAACCACAGGAAAGACAAAGTTAAAAAAACAAGTTATTGCGCTGAATGTTTAAATGATTTTATTGTTTTTAATAATTTTTATTATATTATTAGAAATTTCAGTTGAGATCTTGATTTACAACGGCACTCAGATCCTCCAAGAAACTAAAAACCACACCAAATCAAAAGTCATATATTTAAATTTGAATGCAAACATTTCCCATCAAATTCAAACCTGATTTTCTTAGCTAAGCCATTTGCATTAACTTTAGAGCTTTATATTGGATCTCTTCAAACAACAACAAAGTAAACAAAGCAATTTTAAGAGAAGCATCTGATAAAGTTACTTGAATAAGGCAACTGAGAGCTCATTTGATCCGGAGGTTTTTTACCTGGCATTTTCAAAAAAGATCATTGTCATATTTGGGTGTCTGTGGAATCAGAAAGTTTGTGATGTCTTGAGCTATGAAAGAGCAACATATCAGCAATAACATTGTCCTTCATGTGGCCACACACACATGCAGGGCTCATGTTATAATGCTGTAGAAAAGATTGAAAAAGATTTAAACTTTTTTTCCTCCTTCCTTCAGCTTTCTGTCTTTCTAAAATTGGTAGTGTGAATGTCGGGTTCATTCCTAGAGGTTAACATGATAATCAGATAAAATACCAGGAATAAGCGCAGGCTTTAATCCTTCATGATTGGAGCTCAGAGAGAGAGAGACCATTTTCCTGTTATTGCAAAAACAGGGAGCTGTGAGTGTGTGTGTGTGTGTGTGTGTGTGTGAGAGAGGAAGTGCAGGGTGATTTAACGTGGTTGTCTGTAACGTTATCTCTGTCTTTAATTCATCTTCTGAATGATCTTCTGTAATTAGATTTGTTTTTTATTCTCTTCCCCTCTGCTAGAGATTGATGCTCTGATTAAAGCCACAGTCATAAGTGAGAGTTAGGCATGCTTGCTCGCTCTCTCTCTCTCTCTCTCTCTCTCTCTCTCTCTCGTCTAAATAAGCAAGGCCATAAGTTCAACAGTTTCAAGAAACACACTGCAAACAACTATGTTACTCTACCTACCTCATTAACCTGATGTTGAATTGATCCAGACTCATATGTATCTAGCTGAATCTTCTCTGCCTGTCTCCTCTCAGATTTCTGTGGGTAGCTGAAGTTATTGGATTTACTAATCTGAAAGTATTTTACAGTTCATTTAATTTGTTTGTTTAATGTACATGCAGTTCTTTTATGCCAAAATTTTTTAGGATATTAAGTAAAGATCATGTACCATGAATATATTTTGTACATTTCCTACCGTAAATATATCAAAATGTACTTTTTGATTAGTAATATGCATTACTAAGAACTTCATTTTGACAACTTAAACTTAAATGCGATTTTTTTTCAATATCTACATTTTTTTTTGCACCCTCAGAATCCAGATTTTCAAACAGTTGTATCTTGGCCAAATATTGTCCTATCCTAACAAACCATACATCAATAGAAAGCTTATTTATTCATAATTGTCCCTTATGTCCCTTATGTCTTTGTGGTCCAGAGTCACATATATTGTATATACTCTTTTAACAAAACAGAACTCTGTTAACTCTTTTTAATTTGTATAGCTTTTTTTAACTTAAAAAAGTGTGTGCTCGTGCATAATTTTTATAAGAATAATTTTTTGTATTTATTTATATATATATATATATATATATATATATATATATATATATATATATATATATATATATATATCATTAACTAAAACTAAAACCATAAAAAAGTAAAAAAATTACATTAAAAAATTACTTGACATAAACCTTACCTAATAAAATAGTATAAAAAAATTAACTTGAAGTGCTAAAATAACTAACTAAAACTGAAAATAACTAACTAAACAACTTTAGAAACTATATATAGACATAATAAAAAAAAGCTGAAAAAGCTGAAAAGATGAAAATGAAAACAGAAAATATAAATAAAAAATTTAATCTAATTCAAAATATGAACAAAAACTATTATAGTATTTCAGTAATACTAAAATGACATCGATGCATATACAATTTCTAAAAAAAAGATGGAATCAGCTACTTGTTTACAATAATAAACATTATATAAATATATATATAATTAAACAAATATATAATTAAGTGTGCTATATACTTAAATGTTGAAGAAAGGCTGAGCTTAGTTTAACGCGTGTTGTTTCCCTCTCTTTTAAACGCACACATTCCATATGCATTCATGCACACACCCAGACAAAAGAGTGAGATGCCACACACAATACACTCAGAGTGGAATGTTTAAGCAAAAGAAGGAGTGAAAGAAAAAGGGAAAAAAGAGAACGTATAGGAGTCTAGAACAGATGGATATGCTTGCGTTATTAATTATGGCTCCTCTGGAGAATGGCAGCTTCCTTTAAACTCAGCTCACTGCTGTTCCCTAATGTAGCACAATCAGACAAAAGCCAATAAAGGAACGGGGGAGAGAGGAGGAGAGAGATAATCCATCCTGCCGAAAGCTGCGTCATTAACCGTTTCATAGTGCCATGTCATGGCGAGCTGCCGGCTGCGTCTTTGTGTCAAATCATCACTCTTTCTCTCTCTTATTCTCCCTCTCAAGGCCGGATTGTGGTGTGGCTTGTTTTGGGGGGCGGTGAAAATGTGGTGTGACTCACGTCATTGTCATGTGTATCATAATTTCTTGGTGACTTGAGGTAACTTTTTCCTCAGGGTTTTAATTGTAAAACAAAATGCACTTTTAAGAGTAATATATGCCTGAAATTGGTTTTATTCATAATATAAGGGGCCCCTTTATAGTGGGCCCCACTTTTGTCACATGGCCAGCTGAATTCTATTCACTTTATCTTGGTTACTCGCATGATATTCAACACATTCATTTTGTGAAATAAATTAATCATTTTGTGACAAATATGGCTGCCAAAAAAAGATTTTTGCATTTGCATTAGCATAATTTTGTGATTAGGTGTTCAAGACTGTCGTATCCGCTAGCAAAACTGGAGTAAAAAATTATACTGTAAAAATAATTTTTCTAAGTTGTAAATATAACACAGACTCATATATAACAAATGTTTTACAAGAATATATTATTTCAGTCTTTTCTACATCAAAACTTCATGTTTCATTCAATGCGTTAATTGCCATTACGTTTTGTGAAATTTACTAGCAAATTCGTTTCATCATCAGTTTTTTTTTTTTGTTTTATAAGTACGCAAGCTTAATTTCATGCATTTTTGTGGTTAAGTAAGTGGTTATTAGTGTAATTGTCTCAATTCATGTTTAGTTTCTCCCTGAGGTCAACTAAATCATTCACAAATAGGACCAAGAATGTGCATTAAGAAAGTACATCGCATCATCACACCGCTTTAATTCTAGTACTAAATGTACAGTTCTATAGTAGTGGGACCACTTTCCGCGAACTATTTCCCAGTACCATTTAAAGGGATGCATTCACACAGTGTGTACTAGGAAGTGACTTAAGCCGGTTGACAGCGACGTCATTTGTGCACGGCGTTCAACAACGGAAACAAAGAAGAACAACGTTAACAACAGGAGAATGGAGGACGCTGTGATCGGAGCTGTGTTTTTGTTGTGTCTCGCGGGTTTCCCAATAATGGACATGAAATGTCGACATATACGTAAAGTGATTGAAAGAACGGAAAGGAGGATTAAGAATCTCCAACGACAACTGGCAGTGCTACATTTGCTACAAGTGCCTGCACTTCAGCATCCGCCCATCTATCGCTGTTCATCACACTTGCGAAATAAAATACAAAAACTGCAAAAAGTATTCTGGTACTATGAAAAGGTTCCCGCGGACCGAAAGGCCTTTATGCTGCAAATGAGTGATGTAACACGACAAAACTGGATTGCTCCCATTATAATCTTCACACATATGCAATTTGGCTTCATTGATTATAAAAGAAGTGATCTACTTTTGTCACACCGCTCACTTGTGGCATAGACATGATGCAGGGATATTTCAGGATATTGTGTAAGTGTTAGTGCATGTGTGCTTGGCTCCTGACACTGGCAGAATATTGCTGTGTCTGGCACGGAGAGAAGAGGATAAGAGGAGCCCATCAGAGATGGGATTAGGAAGAATTACACACAGACACACACACACAGACACACACACACACACACACACACACATAAATTGAGCCTGCCACACACAAACTTCATAAAATTTACAATCAAAGACTCAGTTCTGATTGATTTTCATACAATCAAATACTACATTAAAAAAAAAAGGTGACGTGACATTTTCTTAAATAGGACTAGCACATACAAAGTATTATAATTTAAATTCAGATTTTTGATTAGTTTCGATTCTGATACATTTGGGTATATTTCAGTTCATCATAATGTTATTGTTTATGTATATAGGCTATATGAAATAGATTCTCAAAGAGTTTTTCACTCCAATTCTCTTGGACTTAATTTAAATTAGTAAAGGTAAAAAAGTACAATAACTATAATAATAACAAAAACTATAACGTTTTAATAATGGTTCAAATTCTGTAAGAATAGAGACTTCCACACAGCTTCTAAAACGTTAAAGACACAATCATTGGAATCACTTTCAGAACTAATTTTTTTCCAGCAGAGTAACAATAAAATGCTGACAGCCAATCAGAGTCCAGCAGATTTTAGAGAGTTGGAGCAGTTAAAGCTTCTTCATTACAAGAACTGATTCATGGGAGTCTTTTCTTTATATACTGGTTGTGTAGCATGTTTAGAAGTCACTGAAAAGAGTCGGTTCAAAATAGCCATTTATTTAATTTATTCAAGAATCTTTCTACACTGGTTGTATATTTGTAGTATATTTACAGTGTAAGAAGTACGTTTATATGCACGCCGGAAAACCACTTATTGCAATGAAACTGAACGCATGAAATCAGCATTTACCTTTAATTGCAATGTTTTCATGTTATTAATAGCCCGTGAAGATGCCGTGCCGACGGTAAGCAGCTTTTCACACACCTTTTATGCGTTCTCTGCTAGAAATCGAAGTATGTTGTACCACTTTCTCTTAGTCCCTTTTTATTATTCTGTGTATACAGTGACAAATTTGAGATGCTTGAATATGCTTCACTCCAATAATAGACGCATGTGTATAATAACACATAGAGACTCTGACCTGTTGATGTCTGAAACTCTCACAGACATCAAGCCTGACACACACACACACACACACACACACACACACACACACACACACACACACACACACACACACACTCAGGGCCGCAGATGGAAAACCTAATTCTGTCTTTTCTGTCTTTCCTTTTCAAAAAGCCACCAATTACATCCACTTCTCTCTCTCTCTCTCTCTCTCTCTCTCTCCATCTCACTCTCACACGCTCACTCTCTCTTTCTCTCGTTCCTGTCCCCTTGCTTTAACGAGCTATCTTGTTAACGTCAGAGCCTCTCGTACTCTCTGCCTTTCTCCTTCTCTCGTTTTCTTACCCTCTGCTCTCTCCATCTTCCTCTCTTTCTGTTTTTGTTCCACTCTTGTAGATTGAGGTGAATGAGAGATAAGAAACGAGGGAAAGAGAGGAAAGTGCTCCTGCTTTCAGAATAGAGGGATGCGGTGGAAGAAATAGAAAACGAGAGGTGAGGTTGAAGGGAAAAATGGATGGAAAGAGACTTGGAAAAGCAATAATAGGTGGACCAGTGACAGAGATTAGAGCCTTGCTAGACAGGGAAAGTAATTGCATGGTGCACATGTTATGGGAGGGGGATATTTCACAGCACCCGTTTCAGAAAGGGATGCCTGTTGCCGTGGGGATTCTGGTTCTCTCATACAAAGGGATGGCAAATGACATTTGCAAAAATAATTTTGAAATTCTTTCAGTATTGTGAAAGAATATTGTTTAGAATGCAACAGCGGTGCGAGACAGTTGTAGAGCAAATGAAGAATTCTCAGATTTTTCCCCACAAGAAAAGACATCTCACATGTGGTTTCAGAAGCGATCTCACAAACAGCTCTACACTGCTCTTAATACTTAAAAAAACATATAGCTCGGTGTTTCCTTAAAAAAACCTCCCTGCATCAGTAGAGACATATGATTTAAAAGGGCTGGAGAGAGAAAACGTCACTTGTCTTTCGAGACCAGAGAAAGATATAAGTTGGGAAGTAGTGCGGAGGAAGTGGGTTGTGTTAAGTGGCGTTTGCTATGCCTGAAATGATGCGGTAATGAACTATCCCGCGCATAGATAATTAATAAGAACTCTTAAGTTAATTACACTACGATGAGCTGCTATAGATTTAGACATGGAGGAGAGAGAAAGAAGGAGTGATATGAATGTGAAAGATTGTTTAGTTCTGACTGTTTACTGAGTGTGTGTAGCTTGTGCATATGTTCCTGCATGACCTTTACAGAGAAGTTTAATGTTTGGAGTTTATAGAACTCTAGCTCTGCTGACAGTATTTGTGGCTTTACTGCAGACAATTAGTTTAACCCAATGAGTTTGTGGAAATAGACATTATGCCACAAATGCTATTTGAGGGTTTCTTGTATTAAACCTGAAACGGTCCTTTTAAAGGTGTCTGAACGGAAGGGGAAGTTTGTGTGTACGTGTGCCAGCTGTGGTGCCCGTGCTTCATGAAACAGCCCCTTTAATACCAGTTCAGAGGCATCAAACCACAACCTCTGCACAAACAAGACACGACCTTTGGCTCCAGACCAAACACGCACACAAGCTGGATCTGAGGATCAAGTGGCAAACTGTTAAATGAAACCCGCCGGAGACCTTTAGGTGAAGATGGAGGAGCTTCAGGAAGTTATGTTTTCTAGAGTGAATTCAGATGTTTATTTAGAGGCTAGAGGGGGAGAAATATTGCTAGTCTTCAGTCCTGAATATAATTGTGCATATTTGTGCTTCAGAGGAAATTACATTTAAAAAAAAAAAAAAATATATATATATATATATATATATATACACATACATACATACATACATACATACATACATATATATATATATATATAGTCATCTATGATGGTGACCTTGAGGATTCTTTATGGCCATGCTCTTTAGAAACAGAATAAGCTGTAATTTTCACATTACTTCCGTCGCTGTAAAAATGTTTTTGTCTGTTAAAATGTACTTCATGTTAAAATTTTGATTAGCTGGTTTTATTCAGTCAAAGAAGTATTTAATATAACTGAACAAGCCTAATGAAAGCATTTACTTATAGCCGTCTCTTCATATAAAACTGGGATTGGAGAAGTATTTTAACATTTCCCCCTTAAAATATGCCTTCTACCCTGGTTTAGGTCTTGATTAAACTTAGCTAACAACTACACTTTTTTTTCTTTCCACAATGTAGAAATAAATCATGAGGTAATTATTTTTTACTTATCAGCATGCTTATGCATTGAGTTCAGGCAGGCTTTCTGAAGGCAGATGCTGACAGGAAGTGCCATCATGTTACAATGAATCTCTGCGGTGTGTTTAGGTCACCAAAAACACCACTGAGCTGAATTGATGGATAGACAAGTGCTCATTGTTGTCCAAAAGGGGCCGGGGTCATGCATTTTTTGTGATTTCTCTCCCTCTTTGTCTCCTTTTGTCATCCATTCTTCTGTAAAATGATGACAAAGGGCATTTTTCAAGCTCTTTCTCTTTCCACAGCCCTTCCCTCGTCTCCTCATTTCTCTTCTTTCATTCTTTCTTCTTTCCAGCACTCTCACTTTCAGACTCTCGCGCTTTTAGTCTCTTACCTCACCATTCTCTGCCTCTCTTTCTTCACCTGTCAGTGTCCTCGGCTGGAGGTCTGATTAATTATTCTCCTCTCTTTCTCTTCCTATCTCTCCTCTCGTGACACTCTGCTGAAGACACCTGGTTTAACCCAGCAGGACATCTCTGCGTCGCATCTTTTCTCCCTGTCTCTCCATCCCTCGCTCCGCTCTGCCACTTCTCTTCTGTTTTTATTGTCTGATTTTTACCAATGGAGCAGATCTGTTTATTCTTTTCAGTAATTTCTTCCTGTTCCATTCTTTTTTCACCTTCCTTTTAAAAAATATCTTATTCATCCATCTTTTTACAACACAACATTATATTTATATATAAATTATTTATTCATCAAGAATGCATTTTGATCAAAAGGGACAGTGAAGACATTTAGAATGTAACAAAATATTTTTGTTATTAATAAATGTTGTTTTTTGAACTTTCTATTCATCAAAGAAACCTAAAAAAGGGAGAAGGGCTGAGAGAGAGAGAGTCAAGAAAAGGGTGAATAGGGAATTTTTGCTTTCAGTTTTTTTTTTCAGCGTTTTCATGTTCACTGTTTTTGTGAATGGTCTCTTCAGAATTCCATGATACTAAGGGAGAAATGTGGTATTTTTAAACCCTTTCATATTTAATTATCGTAATCATCAGGGATTTGCTGCATCTTTTCAGAAAGAGTGTGCATATGGATTGCATCCTGTTTGTGACCGTAGTTGTAGCAGATTGAAATTGTTGTTTTCTTTCTATGTGTGTGTGTGTGTGTGTGTGTGTGTGTGTGTGTGTGTGTGTGTGTGTGTGTGAATATAGCGGTTGTTGTGGTATTCTTCTCACGGGACACTAAACGTCACTGCATTCTCGAAAACGTGCCTCTACTCCACTGGGATGCTTGTTCTTCACTTTCAAAATTCATTCGCTCTCTTTATTTATCCAGCATCCCTCGTTCATGTAAATGAAAGGGGTTGCCGGCAGAAAACTTTCCCATGCACCACCGCGCAGCTCCAAAGCCTGCGAGTCCTTTCTTGCCAGAGGCCTGTCAATCATCTCTTCAGCTGTCAATCTCCCCCCCCGACAGGAAGTGCTCTTGAGAACAGAGTTAGAGAGGCTGTTTCTAATTGGTTGTCGGGGAGAGAAGAATGTTATAAAGACCCCGTGCCCCTATATGAGTTGAGAGTTTTGTGTGCTAAATAGATGCTCTTCGGCACTCTGGAGGAGATGAGATTCCTGTGGTACAGCGCGCACACACACACACACACACACACACACACACACACACACAGACAATCGCAGCAGAGACGGGCATGACGCATATCTTGACAGGATTGGAAGCAGAGGTGTTTGAAGCAGTAGTCAGTCTCGTCTGTGTGCCGAAACCTCTCTCTCTCTTGCATCTGTAGCTGTTGATTTTACCACAGGGCTCCTCGACCTCGGGTCCAGCCGGGACCCTGGCCTGACAGCGCTAGACCCACCGGAGGGAGAATAAATGGAGTTAAGGGGAGGCAATCAGAAGGAAAAAATGCAAAAAGAAAGATAGAAATAGTGTCAAAGGAAGAGGGAGAGAGTGAAATGACTTTCAGATGCTGGGACAGTCGGTGAGGTTGATTTGTTTTGGGCCTCAGGGTGTGGAATAGCAGCCTGTCATCACTCCACACTGGCCCTGATTCGCCCCGCACACCACACAGCCCTGTTAGGCCAGAAATCAGAGACCTCCAGACCTACAGAAACAGGATTTTGTATGGTGAGGCACTCTGAAAAACACTTTCTGGGAGATTTTACAGCTCACAAATTGAAGGATGCCACATAACGTCGGCAGTTGAATGGTCAAGGAGGCGTTCCTTTAATATTATACATGGTTTGTTGGCATAACAATGCTCAGAAATGTTTTAAGTTTTAGTATTTTCTGCTTTATAGCTTTATCGATCTTTAAGGATGTATTGTTATTATATTGCTTGTTTTTTTTATCTTTTGTCAATTGTCTTTGCGTACCCTGAAAAGCACTCTATAAATTAAATGAATAATTTTTTTTTTTTATTAAAAAGCTGTTTGTGTAATTTAAAGTCAACATGAATCAGTGGATAACTAGGAGTGCCTCATTTAAATAAGTGAAAGGTAAATCATTCATCAATGTAATTATTTAAAAGAAAATGCAATTTAATATTTGAATAAATTCATTAGATCAATTGATACTTAAATCTCATTAAAAATGTTTTTTTAATTTATGTAAAAATGGATTTAATTTTTAATAAGTCTTGTTTTGTTTAAGCAACACTATGAAACATTAAGACTTGTTTTCTTAGTGTCACTTGGAAATGTTTTTCCTTATGTTTTTATTTGATTATGCTTTAAACAAATATCTACCTGTATGATATAATTGTTCATATTTTATGCAGCATTTCTTCAAGTAAATGTATCTTATTTCAAGGATTTTTAGATATGTTCACTCAAATTAACGTTAACTCATTGATTTCAGTACTTTTAAATGCAAACTGAATAAATAAATTGTATTTTTAAAGCATTTACAAATTGCTTTGCTTCATCTTTCTGCCAAATGATTTGCATATCCACTTGAGTAGATGTTATTAATCAGAAATGTATTTAAGTGAGATAAATTGGGATTTTTTATACCAAAACGGAGCTAGATGTGAAATTTGAGTTTGCTAAAGCAATAATTATTTGGCAATAGTTCTCTAGAGGCATCAAGCTGTGAATTGTGTTTCTCTCTGGATCCTTTGACTGCAAGTGCGTAGACGTTGAAAGCCGATAGCACATTGTTTTATGTGTTCTGGGTCTTTTAGGAACCCCCAGGACTCTAAATCTGTTTGTGATTTTCATCGGTCCAGTTTTTCCTTTCAGGAATTGTACGCAGTAGCTCATAATCTCTGCATGCACATGGAGTCAGGTGAACCTTTGAGTAACAGTTTTTTGGGACCCCAAAGACATCTGAGACCCATGTTGGGGTGTTTATAGGCCTTGTGGATGCTCTGGACTCTGTGAGGTGGACAGTGGGGCAGCGGCGGGTCTCCACGGGGCCCCTCAGTATGTGGCCCCTCTGTCTACCTCTGACCCCTGGTGACTTGGTCTAATAAGACCGTTATGTTTGAGAGAGTGAGCTTAACCTGTAGTCATCTCCCCCGAGGATAGAGTCCTCACACTAATACACACACAGACCGCATTCATATGCACACATTTAAAAAGAACACACACTAATTTCACCCAGAATAACACGGGCATTGACACAGAGACCTGCGGTCACACACCAGCTGGGCTGAAAGACTCATTTCACTCTTTAAAAAACCCCTCATCCACACCTACGCTCTGTGTGTGTTCCTCTGATCCGGCATGAACGCTCACGTCTTTAAACGGCATTATGATTAATTATGCCGTGAATCATATTCATGTGCACATACAGACTCACACGTATGTTAATTTCTCTGAACAGGGGGCTTTGAGGACATACGGCTGCATTAATATACAAGCCTGATCTGAGGATATGAAATACAGACAGTGAGAGGAGGAAAGCATATGTTCTCTCTTTTCTTTCTCTCTGTCAGTCTTGATGGATTTTGATTTAGTTTTTTTGGCCAGAAGGAGGGGGTTGGCCGTTCATTAGCATTTATTTCACATGTGATTAATGCTTAACTTTCCAGACTGCTTTCCGAGGGTGTGGAAAGGATCACGCTGTTGAAAACAAGGGATGTTTGAATAAGAAACACAAGGAAATCCAGTTTTTCTGCTTTCTGGTTTGAAAGCGCTTGGCGTGGAGGGATATGACACTGGCGCTGGAACGATGTAGACCTCCTCCTGTCAGGAAAGGGCATGACTGTAATGGTGACAAGGACAGACTTACCTTCACACACACAGATTCTCTGTTCATCTGCTTTGTGCTTGCAGACACACCAGGGATTTTGTTTTGCTTTCCAGTAAAGGGACAAGATAAAGACATATTTTTCCCTCCAACTAAAAAGAACTATAATCTATTCTAAAATACTTGCTTAGGCTTAAAGGTAAATTGATCATTTTCAAACAGTCTGGTCCCAAATGTAATATTCAATATTGTTGAGTGTTATTATATCCCCCTCATATCAAGATTAATAAACAGATTGCAATTCTTTTTGGTGCCACTAGTGGTGCAAATCACACCCAATTTCATTGATGTACCATTATAGTTTTTTGTTAATCTTTTGAATTTGATTTTTATATTTTCTGATTCCACTTTAATTTTAGTTAAAAGTTTAGTAGTTTTGTTGTTTGTATTTTATATATATATCCTCAAATGAGAAATGCTGCCTTGGCAACTGGCTGAAATAAAAATATTTGTATTTATATTAAATTTTTATTTCAGATAATGTTTATTTTATTTTAAGTACCAAAAAAAATAAAGTTTTGGTTTAAGTTACCTGTAATAACCCTGCTTTAAATTTGGCGTGAAAAGGAAATTCGCCCTATCTATTTTCTTAATGCATTTAGCTAATCTTACTTTGAATGCTCAATTTTTAATATTATCTGAACACAAATCTTAAAAAATGTCTTATGTGGTTTTGCTTTTGATGTACATTTATTGTGTTTTGAGGATGGTTCGATGTTTTTAGTAGAAAATAAGTCAAAAACAAACTTAATATGATTTTTTGCTGCACACTTCCTGTTTTCCATTTGCATCTTTTTCCAGTTTTCCCCTCCATCAAGCCTCTTTTTTTCCTTAATGTTAACTTAATTTTCAATCCTTTTCTTTTGTTTCCCTCTGTAATTCTCCTCACTTTCTCTCTCCCGCCAGGAGTGGCCATATGGAAGCCATTTCACCCGCTGTTCTCTCACCACAAACATTCCAGCAGTGCCTCCAGCTCTCTCTTTCTTCACAGCAGCCTCTCCTTCCTTCCTTCTCCCTCCTCTCCTCCCCTTTTATCTTTCACCTGTTTTCGTTGTCCTCATTTCCATCGTTTTCAAAGTTTGTTTGCCGAGGTCATGTGATAATTGGCCACATGTGATCTGCTCATTGTCAGACAATTTGGTAAGTCTGTTCCAACACCTGAGTGTACTGTGTCGTATTTACATACTGACCTTTAGCTGTCTGTAAACAATCACAAATCATTTTCAAGACATAAGTGTTTGTGGATGTTAGATGATAATCGACATAATATGACCTCAGTTTTAGTCTCTGCGCGTATTTTTGTAATCTTTTTTTTGTGTTGTGTGTGATGTTTGCACATAGTTAATGTGAAAAGAATGGAAGATGGTTAAATCTTTGAGGGTTCTGATGGGACTGTGGCTGCATGCGATCAACCACGTCCCAAAAGTTCTGTTTTGGTTTGAAATGTTTTGGCAAACTTGGACTACTGAATACATGGGGGGTTTGGTAGCAGATATAGTGTGGCTCGCTGTATAATTGATCAGAAAATGCAGGTGAAGACTGTAAATAAAAGAGTTGCTTGTCACTGCATATCATTTTAACCTATTTTTTTGGTACACACACATTATCAATCAATCAATCAATCAATCAATCAATCAATCAATCAATCAATCAATCAATCAATCAGTCAGACTGGCCATATCATCTACGTAACAATCTATCAATCATCCGATCATTTTATCTATCTCTCCGTCTGCTTGTCTTTCTGTCTGTCTAGTCCGAGCTTTACTTTTTCTAATACATTTTTGTTTTTAAAAGCTACATTCTCTTTCTCACTTTTTCCTCTCTGTTTTTGCTGGTCTATTTGTGGTGTGATAAGGGCTCGGATGTCTAACTGGTAGGTGTTGGTCACTCGAGACCCTGGACAGGGTTTAATCAGGCCCTGGAAGCTGACGATATAGCCGTGAAGAGAAAAGAGAGAAAGAGAGATGGGAAATTTACTCATCCTCTGAGAGGGCTGATATCTCCGGACCACCACTGGCCGTGATTCCAGTCCCTCCATGGCACTGCTCCTGATGAGATCAATGCACGCTTGGAGGTAAAATCAGCTTAGTGAAGTGGAATAGAAGCTGAAAATGAAGTGGAAATTGCAGAAGTCAAAAGTCATTCTCACGGCATTTCAAAGTGATTTGAACTGAAGGATTCCAGCTGGTGTTAGCTCGATAGCTTGTTATCACATGTAATCACCGACTTAGATCTAATTCTTAAATCTGGAAAGCTTTTTTTTTGACTGGTGGGCTTTAAGTTGTTGAGCCTGCAGGAGAACATTTTTAGTGGTGTTTGGTAAGGAGGGCATAGTTTAGGATTAGAGATTGAAGCAAATCTTAACCATAAGCGTAAAATTTTGACACTAACTCATTCTGTACCAATTATTTAATGGACATGAATGAGGCTTCAGATTTATGCATCTTGGTGAGGACAGTGTTATTATTTTTTATGTTATCCTTTTGCCTTATGTAAAGATAAAAATAAAATAAAAACTTAAACTGTGCAACAACAGAGATGAATGAGACTTCATGCATTTGATGCTGCATTTGTTTATATATATATATATATATATATATATATATATATATATATATATATATATATATATATATATATATATATATATATATATATTTTTTTAATTTAGAGATTTTTACCTGTTGGTTGATAAAACAGGCCAATAATCCTTACTTTATTAAATTATGCTGCTTTTTTATGTTTTATGTATTCATGTATTTATGTGTTTTTTGACTTGAGCTAATAAGGAACCACATATAAAACACTTAAGCAATTGCTTAAGCAATACCTTCGCCACCACCGTATTTTCCTTTCTTTAAAAATTCAGTTTCCAGAATTTGTTTGCGATATGTGATATTATTGTACTTGCAGACATGCTAATGTCCTCATCTAGGGTGTGTTGAACCCTCTGCATTTATCATGTGAAGGATTCTCAGACATCTCAGACATTCCATTTTTTATGCGCGCACACACACACACACACACAAACACACACACGCACACACACACACTTAAAGGTCCACCTTACTGCACCTGTGCCCCGAGCTTGTTCGTGGACACAGGTCGAGTTTCTCTTGTGGAATCTTTGTAATGCAATACTGATGAACAAGAGGACGGTGGAGGGGTGTATGGACAAGAGAAGGTGGGTTTGGGTGGAAGGGTGGAGGGTTGAGGGTCAGTGCTGTCAGGGGCGGGACGGGGTGAAACTAACACTCGGCTCTTTTCAAGAGCTGTCAGGGTCAGGGAAGGGCGTCGGCGAAGTTTGACAAAATGATGTTTCTGCCCTCATAAACGAGGCCGGTGCACACACTCCTGACACCTCTGCCCCCCTCCATCCCCCAACTCCTTGTTTCAGTGTGTGACTATGAATGCCAGCTTTTTTCCAGAGCAAGAGAGAAAGGGAGAGAAACTGAGGGAGGGTGGGAGAGAGAGCAAAACAGGAATGATGAGTGTTTGGGATGAGAAGGAATGGTTGGAGGAGTGTATTATCATGTTTATATTTAGAGTAAACAGAGAAGTTTCACTTTAATCTGTGCTTTGAAGGCCTGCCCGTTTGTGTGGTTAGCTTTTTCGAGCTTTGCGAGCACAAACACGCACACTGCTGCTATAACTCTGGTGTTTTCATCTTGCTTCAGTTCCACACGCTCAAACTTGACTTTGTGGCCACATTTTTACACGCGTCCCTTTTCCTTCAATTTTTTTTTTTTTTCTAGCTTGACACGCGGGTCAGAAATTCTTTGGCGAGGTTCTGCAAACGTTCTCTAATTATCTGCCGAGTGCTTGCTTAACCCTGAGTTTGCTCATTAGACATTGCTGCCTGACAGTTGTTCAATCACGAAGGCTAATGCGGTCCAGTGCTGAAACATATGTAATTACACAGGCTGTGCGAAAGGGTCTGGAACGTTGATGGATCACAGCGCTTGTTGTGTTGGACTAGTTTTTCAGTTTCACTTTTTTACACTGTAAGCCCACAAATCTAGAATGCTTCTATTATAGTAAACTAAGCCATCTATGTGCAACTACTTTATACCGGAAAGACAGACACATAGTGTGCAAACAAAGATTTAAATACTTTGTCAATCCATTGCAAAATTCATTATTATTCAGGTTGCTAGCTGTAGACATGTTGACTTAAAATTCATCCTATCTATTTTCTAAATATACTGTAGCTTCTTAATCTTATTATAAACAATTAATCCATGTGTTTGTTTCTTTTTTTTTTGAGCTCATAATTTAGTTTGACATGCCAGACTTCTAGACTTTTTGTGACTAACTTTCTCAACAAGGTTCTCCTCAAACTGTTGCTTTGTCATTATGACTGTTGCTGACACTAGCTATAGAAAAAATTGTGTTGTATAATTTTTTGCATATGGTCTTTTTTTATCAGCAAAGCTGAGCACGTTCTGTATAATATGGCAGTTTATAAAAAGAAAAAAAAAGAAAAAATAGTACAAATGGATGCTCCACGTTCAAAGCCGATGTGAAATAGCCAATATATGCACACCAGTGATCAGTTTACCTTAAAATTGCATACTTGTGTGTCATTCTGTAGCATACATAGTGCTAGGTTGGTGAAAATGAAGTGCTAAAGTTGGCACATCAGGTGCATTTGAAGCATAATTTCCTTCTGGGAATATTAAATATTAAATAAAATACTTTCATTTGAGACTTCCTTTCTAAAATCAGAGTGCTAAGTGTAAAGTACATTATTTGGGATTCAACGTGCTGTGTTGCTTGACAACCGTAAGCAACCTATTAAGCATCATGAGCTTAATTACTTTTTTTCAGACTATTATTATTACTAACAAGAAGAATAAACAATTTGCCAATTTGAGATCATTTTTTTAAATTAATATTTTGAATGTTTTTATTTTTAATATTAGTTAGTTTTAGTAACTTTGTTGTGTCCTTTGCAACAGCCCTTAACAAGGTAAGAACAGCTAACACATGGCCGCTCTTGGCATTGTGTTTAATAGACCGCTTCTTTGATCCCAATGTGAGCAATCTAGCTTTTGCAGTGTGTATATGCGTGTTTGCTAGAAGCGAGTGTGAGTTTGACTAAATGCTGTTCTGTCAAGCTGACACGGAGGGCGTGAGAGGGAGGGAAAGAGAGAGAAGGTGTGAATGTGGTGATAAAGGACAGTATTCTTCTGCTTGTGTGTCTGGGCCTCAGCAGAGAGTTCAGTGGGTTAGAGCAGACCAGCGTGACCATGTCAACAACACGGCCAGTACTGAGTGAGCAGCTCCCTTATCTGCTGCATCCGCCGCTTGCTTGCTTGCTTCTCTTTCTATGTCCACCTGTTTTTTCCCTCCCTCATTGTTCGTCTCTGTTTGCTCTTTTCCTCTCGGTTTTGTAAGCTATTTTATCTTTCATTCAGCCTTTTTATTCTCTCCTCTGATCTGCAGCACCTCTCTCTTGCTCTCTCTCTCTCTCTCTTTCCGTTTGTCTTTTTGTTTGTTCTTTCCATTCTTCAAGTCAAGTCTCCTGTGACCATGTCTGAGATAAACCAACAGACAAAAATTTACCTAGCAGAATGTGTATGCAAAAAATGTCTTTTGCATCAGCAGGATGTTTTGAAATTTTGTTCATCAGTTTTTGCCGGAGTGTATATATTGTCTACCTGAAAAAAAAAAAAAAAAAACACTTCACAATGGCATGTCTGTGTTTTGTTTTGGTTTGAAGGACATGTTAGAGATAAGTTGTCAGCTTTAGTTCATTCGACAGCGTTTAATGTGGATTACCACAGAAAGTTTAAAGTGATCCATTTATTTTTATTTTATCCAAAATTGCAGTTGCAGTAAAAAAACATACAATAAACATTAAAAAATGCACATGGTTTTAAAAGTAACCACAAGGCTTGTGTTGGTGTGCAGTGGTTGAAAGGAATGTGATGCAATGCTACATTCAGGTCTTCTACTTTCCCACTCATGAGTTTAGAAATGGTAGTTGCAGTACAATTAAAAATGAAATTACATTTATGCATTTAGCAAACGCTTTTATCCAAAGCGACTTACATTGCATTCAAGCTAACAATTTTCTCCTAACATGTGTTCCACATGATGTACGTTCAAGTAATTTTAGTCTGAACAAAATGGACTAACAGGACAGTTATTGTATTTTCCTCTCTCTTTTTCGTTTTGACAAAAAACCAGGAAGCTTTTTAATGCTAATGCAACATAGTGAAGAGTAAAGGATGCACATTACATGTGTAATTGATGCTTTATTTGTGTGTTTTATCATAATAGTTTGGCTGGAGAGAATGATGGGAAATGTAGTTTGAGGTGACAAGTATGTCTCCTAATAAACAAGCTAAATTAATAATATTTCCTGGCTGCATTTAGAACACAAAATGAATACATTCTGATTTTACTGCTAACATTCACAATTGTCGTGATCAGTGGCAATTTGCTTCAATCGTAATTCTTGAAATCACACGTCATAACAGCTCTAAACATCTGAGCCTGAAGAAAGTCCTGATTTGTCCACTAGTAATTTTGACTCAATGATTATGTGCTCAACTTGAAAATATGATCATTCTGACATGAACTGAATGCACCAACAGAATCACAGAAAACCCACAGGAATTACATTGCTAATGCAAAATCAGAAGTTCATCCACCTAGAACATTAGTCCCACTTTATAAGGCACATTTGAACTTTACAGCTCAAATAACATGTTAAATAATTCATGTAAGTGCTTTAATAAAAAAACAAAAACAAAAACCTTAATCTGGAACCCTCTGGCTGGGTTTACTTTCATTGAAGGTACACCACCATTCAAATGTTTGGGCTCAGTATATTTTTTTTTATATTAATAATTGTATTAAGTAAGGATGCATTAAATTGATCAAAAATTATTCTAAATACATTTATAATCTTCCAATTTTGATTTCAAATAAATTCAACTCTTTTGAACTTTCTCTTCATCAAATATATTAAAACATTGAGCACAACATTGATGTTTTCAACATCAATAATAAAGAAATGTTTCCTGAGCAAATCAGCACATTAGAATGATTTCTGAAGGATCATGTGACACTGAAGACTGGAGTATTTCAGCTTTGCCATCACACCAATAAATAACATTTTTTGAAGTGGTTTTGAATTGCAATATTATATTACTTTATTACTGTTTTTATTTGATAAAAAAATGCAGTCTTGGTGAGCATTACAGACTTTTCAAATACATTGAAAATCTCACATACAACAAACGTTTGACTGGTAGTGTACTGTATGTTACTGTAAATACAAGTTTTGCCTGAGTCACAGGTCCGTTGTTTTCCATGCCACAAATACTGAAGTTGTGTTGAACTCAAAAACATTCCTTTAAAGTCACGTGTGTTCGGCTATTGGTCAGTCTAATTGTAGTATGTGAAGTGTGTGTTGAGTGTCTGTTCTCTCCACTGTAAGAGCTACTGATAACCTTCATAACCTGTGTGACAAGAACATTTCTCTTATAGGAAAGCCACACACACACACACACACACACAGCCCTTACGAAAAATAACCATGGTTTTATTATAGTAAAACTGTAGTAACCCATGGTTTTTTGGCGTGTTGACTACCATTTGTATAACCACAGATTTACTACAAATAACATGGTTAAACTATGGTTAATTTAGCAAAACCATGGTTAATTTGTGGTTACCATGGTTTAACTATAGTAACCATGGTTTTTTGGTTTTATTTGTAGTAAAACCATGGTTAATTTTCGTAAAGGAGGGGCCTTTTTTCTCACACAGTTTCAAATTCACATACTCTTCTTCTGTTTCTTAAGAGCAAGAGTGACTAGCTTTAGCATGCTCTAGGTTAGCATGCTATGGTAATGTATGTGATTTGTAAATGGATCCGCCCATCATTACGTGAACGTATTTTTGCATTTCTTTTCACATGGAAACATGAAGCCCATAAAAAAATAACAAAAGACAAAAAAACAAAGCCCAACTGCCTTAAATTGTTTACATGTAAATAGCCGTTGGAGTTGCTGGCTGTTTAGAGATGATGATAAAATGGTAATTAGCATATGTGAGCCGTTTAGTCATTTGTTTATATAGAAAGAATTCAAAGGAAGCTCGCTGAGATTCCGCAACAGCCAAATTCTCCTGGAAATTGGAATCTCCAGACATGTCCTCTGCTGAGCTTTGATCTGACACGGTTTCTTTGGAAACAAGCCTTTCTGGGTGGGATTTGGATCCTGACTGGCCCATTCATTCTCATTAGAGTCACTTGTTGAAGATAGAAAACAAAATATCATATTTTTAGAAATTCATTCGTCAGAAACTTTGAAGTCTCAGCACCTTCAAATGATTTACACAGTGGTAGAGAGCACTTTCATTAGGGCTATGAATAAACAGGAAGAGAGACGAGCAGAGCAGATGAATGAAGTGTAAAAGAAGAGGATGAGTTTCTACTTGTAGAAGGTAATTTATTGAATGAAGAAACACAGTGAGAGTGTGGAGTATGTTTGGATCCACACCTGCGCCAGTAAATGCTAGCTTGTTCCTGAGGCAGCCAGCATACCCACAGATATTTTCATGAGAAGTGTGTGGTTATGTCAGTGAATGTCCTGAAGTGAAAGGTTATAGTGCAATATTAAGCCAGTCATTCGTATCCCATGATGCATCCTTGCCCCCTTGCTGATCCATATAATTGACAGATTTTAGCAAGTGTGCTCTGCCACAAACAAAGACAAAGATAAAAATATGAATGTTTTTATTGTATATCATGTTGTAAACACCGGATGTGCATTTCACTGATTAAATGAAGACAAACTGATACAGACAATGTGACAAGCCATTGTCGAGATATTCAGTGAAAAAATAAGGAATTTTTTGCATTTTTGATTTTGCATAGAATTTTGTATTCAGTTGAATGGTGGAAAGACTTACAAACAAGAATAGAGCTTAATGGAACTACAAAACAACAACAAAAAGTACATTGATTTATTTGTAATGTCAATCTATTAATTAAAGAATCATGTAGATTTTTTTTTCCACAAAAATATTTAGCAGCACAACTGTTTTCTACATTGATAATAATAAGAAATGTTTTTAAAACATTTGAAAATACATTAAAGTAGAAAACAGTTATTTTAAATTATTTGTATTTTTATAATAATTTAATTTGTTTACATATATGACTTGCAAAAGTGCCTTTTATTAATTAGATTTTGCTAAAAATTTATAAAAGCTTAAAAATGTAAAAGTCAATTATTTTGTTGTTTAAGACACACAATGTTTGTATTCAGGTTTTAAATTATTTATTGGTTTTTAGCCATGCAATTTTTTTTTTTTGCCAGTAAATGTATGTTTTTAATGTAATGACACTGAATTCTCTCTCTTTCCCTCTCTGTCTTTCTCCAGGTTTAGTGATGACAAGGGCTATGTCCTGTACCCTCAAATCGGAGATCGCCTGGACCTCATTTGCCCAGCGTCTGAGCCGCCTGGTCCCCGTTCCCCCGCCGAATACGAGTACTATAAACTGTACCTGGTGTCGTCACGGGAACAGGCCGACAGGTGTGAAGTCACCGGAGCCCCCAACCTGCTTCTCACCTGCGATAAGCCCAACAGTGATATGCGTTTCACCATCAAGTTTCAGGAGTACTCGCCCAACCTGTGGGGTCACGAATTTAAAACCAATCAGGACTACTTCATCATCGGTGAGTGAGGGCACCAAAGCATGTCTGTCGACACACATAACAACTTTTAATTATTTTGACCAGAAACTTCTAGTTGTGAAAAGTTCTTCTGTTGGTAATAGACTTTGACTTATGTCAAACTTATGTTAAAAGGGATGGCATGATGGTATTTCATCACTTCATTTCTATTGGGTTTGTTTTTAGTTCAGGCTTGTAAACGAAGTTACAATCTTCGGCTGATTGTGACTTTATCAACTGGAACCATCTTGTTTTGGGTTGTGTTACTGGGGGTTGTTTTTAATTCCGTGCACAGTACCGTTGAGGGAATGAGGCCAACATACATGGAAAGCCGTCAATATCAACATTTCATAAAGTAGATTTGACACAGAAAAGTGATGTCCTAACACGCTTAGACCCAAAACGCGCAATGGGCATGTTTTTAGCATCTATTGCCAGAATTCTCCCAGTCAAAGAAAACCAGGAAAAGTCACTCACTTAGAGTTTTAAAAGATTTTCAGTGGAAGTGTAGTAAAAATCCTAAAAGTCTTGGAAAAGTCCAGTTTATAGTGAATATATGTTTGTTCACTTTAGTTTGGCATCCCTAAATCCTCAGTTTAAGAGCACATTTATTTGATCATACATACATACATAAACTGTAATATTGTAAAATATTATTACAATTTAAAATAACTGTCATTTAAAATCTAAATGTAAAATATAATTTATCCCTGTGTTACAAAATTTCTTTAAATATATTATTTCCCAAAGATTTGCACCTTATGTGTGGAAATGTCTTCTAGCAATATTTGTAATATAATTTTTTCTAGAAAAATCATGGACAAGTAAAGGATTTTGATTAGCTAAAAGGTGTGTGAGCTCTTCATTCACATAAAGAAAAAGAATATAACTGAAATATTGGGAGAGAAAGAATGTGTGAGACCAAAAATAGAGTTGATGGCTTTATAGATGTGTCAGATTTTCTTTCACCAGGCTTAGTTATCAGTCAAATTCTATTCATACTTTTCAAAACCAGATAATGATATTATACGCATTTCAAACACAGGAGATAATAGATCGTTGGTGCTAGGAGCCCAGGGTTATATTTTTGTGTCTGTTTTTATGACGTGCAAAGTGTGTGTGAAGGTGTGGCGGGTGTCTTTGTGTCTAATCTTAGTGGTTGCAGGTCTCATAAACACGGTGACTCTGTGATAAGAACCTATCTCCTTCCACTGGCTGCTTAATGGGCAAACAAGTGTGAGTTTTTTGGTATGTGGACATCAGGAAGTTTCCCAGGCTCTTTCATGTTCTGTTAAGCCTTAACACAGGTGTCAGTGACACACACTCAAACACACACACACACACACACACACACACACACACACACATGCTGCAGGCTTTATCGTTACTCCAACAGGCCTGACGAATCGATCGACAGGCTGTGCCAGTCTATGAGTCCTCAAATGCAAGATCAGAGAAATAAACATACACACACACACATACGCAAACACACGCAGGCATCGAGATGGAAAAAGAGAGCGAGGGATACCATCAAACAAGCGTCCTCATGGAAAAAAGGAGAAAAGTGATTTTAAGGGTCATTGATTTAATTTAGTGTTTATGTGTGTGCATACGTGTTAAAAAATAGTTGTGTGTGCGATTTGGGTGCATTTATACAGCATCTGTCATGACCGGTTTATGTTCCGTTTTTTTTTTTGAAAGAGTGCACATTTGATGGCTTCTGACATCTTTATGCCCATGTGTTGGCGCATATGTGTGTGTAAGGGTATGTGTGCATTAGAGATTTGAAACTTAAGGAGAATGGTATTAATTAACCTACCTTAACATTCGCTAATTTATTCAGCCTAGCTCAAATGAGCTGGAACAGGAAGAGAAAGAGAGAGAGTGTGTGTGTTTATTTGGAAGAGAGCATTGACGGGTCATTATGGCTGCTCTAATCTCGTTGTCTAATTATCACATGGGTCGTGAAGATGCCCTTAGGTCACTAATAACAGTGTTTACACACTCTCACACACGTACACTTAAAGGGACAGTTCACCCCAAAATCAAAATGATCATCATTTGTTAAAGAGTGTCATCATTTACTCACTTTCATGTCCAAACCTGTAGCAGTGTTATTTTAGTATAATTTATAGACTATTAATAATTAGAATTTTAGATTCAATGTTTAATTCTATATTTTTATTTAGAATTGTTTTAGTAATTGTCTGTTCATTTGACATTTTAGTTTTGTATTTATTTCAATTTTTTAGCTTTAATTTATATTGATTTCAGTTTTAGTTTGACTAATTTTAGTGCTTAAACATTATATTTCAGTTAGTGTGCTTTTGTTGTTTTTTTAAATAAAATTGCATAATTTCATTATGAGTCATTTACTGGTTATTGGCCATACAATGAAATGGTGTCAGTCAGAATTTTAATATCCATGCAACTAATGCATAAACAAATTATTTAACATTGACAAAGTTATCAGAATTTTTTTTAAGAGTGAAAATAGCACACACTGGCAATATAAACTAGTTTTATGGTACTTTTTGTCATTTGACAGCTCTGGGTCACCATGTGCTTTTGTTGTAAAGCATCTTCTTTTGTGTTCTATTAAAGAAAGTACGTATGGAATGACATGAGGATGAGTACATGGCTTAGCTATTCCATTAAAGCATGATTTTCCTTGCTTTGCAGTCATTCCAGTATCTATTTTACAGCTTACAGTTGCTCGTAAACACACACACACACACACACACACACACACACACATGTTGCTGTCAGTCAGCGTGAGGGATTTGAGGTACCTGACTGTGGAGCTGCACTGGGCTTCTTATCACCGTGGCATTGCTGTGGCAGTGGACACAGACAGATGGCTAACTGTCACTCAAACTGAGAGAAGATAACTCAAGAGGAAAAGAGGATGAGAGAGTGAGGGAGAGAAAGAAAGAACAAGACGGACAGATGAAGAACAGCAGCTCAGACACACACGCAGATGCCAAAAATCTCTGTATGGTTGTTTTATGACTCTGTGAATCATCATGATTGAGAGTGTTTCATGGTGCCATATTGTTTTTATCCATATGAATTGCTTCTTTAATGGTGACTGTTACAATATTTGAGTGAACAGAGCAACACAAGAAGGACAGAAATAGAAGGTGGGTAGAAGAAGAAAACAGATAAAAGAGGCGGTCGAAGAGCAAAGGGAGCAAGGGATTCCGAGAGATCTATATTTGATGAATATTTGAACGTTTTAAAGCCTCCAGACTGAAGTTTTCCCTTCTTACTGAGACAAAAGCTAACCACAAACACCAGGGAGAAGAGAAAGGTGAATGAGAGCGAGAGAGAGAAAGAGATTTTTACACTTGTCTTCTGCCAGTGCAAGTTGTTTTAATGGCTCTTACGATCCGATTCGTTCAGAAGAAATTCATTTCGCGGCTTTAGCCAATCAGAACATTTTGGTGCATATTGATGAGCACAACCATTCCCTGAGTGATGACAGTGATCAGAATAAGAATGGTAGTAAAGATTTGAGGAACATCAAGGAAACACACATATACAGATGAACACGTGAGTGACCCTAACAGAATGAACAGATGTAATGCGACACACATACACTGAAATGATTGATGCTTGAAAATGTGTTTGTGGGTCAGGTTAGGCCTTCATTGTAAAGACCAAACATCACAGAGCATTTAAAATCCAAAATCATTTACCAGAATCATTTACCAGAATCATCAATTTGATTCTTATTCATCTGGGCAAATTTTAGAAACCGCGCTGAAATGCTGTTCAGTTGCTATTTAACAATAAAATCATCACAAGCACAAGCTGTTTTGTGCTTAGCAGATGAAGTCAGTTTTATTTCTTTTGTACATTGTTCTTTTTTCATAACAATGTGTAAAACTATTATAAAATTATAAATGCAATTTATAATTTTAGTTATGAACTCCCATCAAAGAGTATAGAATATTTGTGAGTCTTTTAGGAGTCATTTGCTTGTGAATGGTTATGGTGTTTTGGATTCACCAGAAAGAATTGGTTCATAAGAGTCAGTTGTTTGTGAATTTGATTATCCTTGCTACTTTGAATGCTTTTGATTGACTAAAAGAACTGGTTCATAAGAGTCATTAATTTTTGCTTTAGATTACTACTGCACCCTTTAACGTAAAGATTTTTAAGCCATTACTTAATGAGACAGCTTTCCATCTTATCACATACAATTCAGACTGCAAACTCAGGTAAAACTGGTAAAATATGACTTCTTTTACTCATGGGCTGTAGATTTAGCAGCGGGGTGCAATGCCATTGAAAAGCAGTGCAGAAGACACTGACAGAGTAATCTTGGGACTTAAAGCATGTTTATCAGCATCACTGTAATAATAAAACTCCATAATCTTCGGGTAGAAGGAGGCGGGAACCGGCGGACAATCAAAATTAAACTTTAATAATTCAAAATAAACACAAAACAGCGCATCAGCCCCTCACGGACAACTGATGCGCACAAAATAAGACCAAAACATAAAATAAAGCCCAGGCCTGGTCCTCTCTCGTCCTCACTGTCGTCCCTCCAGTTTTATATCCTTTCATCTCCTACGTGGGACTCGAGACCAGTGGTGGGTCGCAGGTGTCGCTCATTTCCCAATCACTTTTGCGTGCATCTATTAATCATTTTGAGTCTAATTTCATCCCAAAAAGTTTAACTAAAAATTATAATTCTGTCTTAATTTACTCACTCTCATGTCCTTCCAAACCAAAGATATTATACAATAGGATTCCATTTGTTAGCATGAGATGACTATATTAGTTAACATTAACTAAGAATGAAAATACTCCTAAAGCATTTATTAATGTTGTTTAAGGTTTATTTAAACATTTACTAATGCATTATTAAAATCAAAAGTTATATCTGTTAATGTAAAGGACCTGAGCTAACATGAACTAACATGAGCAGTTGTGCTTTTATTAAATAATCTTATCATATTGCTTGTTGTTAAAGTTAGGCAAGGCTTTATTTAAAGTAGGCTATAATTTTTTTTCAAAATGTTTTCGGTTTGTGTGCGTATCACAGAAGAAAAAAGAAAAATGTAGTTTTTGTATAAATGACCCCTTTAGTTTTTGAAAGGGCTTGCTGACGTGTTTCTTTACATTTACTAATATTGACAGATTTGTGTGAGTGTCAGATTTAGGGTTACAGTTTAGCAAATATCATCACTTGTGTTTAAAACCTATGAGAAATAGTAAAACCAATGTGTGTGTGTGTTTATGTGTGTGGATAGATGGATTGGACAGATACTCCCCAAAGGTCAGACAGAAAAAAAGACCACACTAATTGGATTTCCACTAGTTAACATTGTGTGATTCATTTAACCTCACATGCACACACACACACACACACACACACAACCTCCACTTTCTCTGTCTATGCAGTAGCAGACAAAGCCGGGATTGTGCCTCACTTTGCTGAGGAACCACTTGTGGAGGGATGTGTTTCCCGGGAATGGGGGGTGGGGGGGTGGTAGGGTTTGGGGGGGGGGGTGCTTATCCAGCGTGTGACCCTTGACATCACCTCACTAGGCCGAATTAAGAAACACGATGACATAGCTGCAATTTAGTGTGCGAGATCACACAAACATGACCCGTTAATAGTAATGATGAACGGCGAGCACACACATACACACACAGCTGCCACAAAGGCTTGTGTGTGTGTGTGAATGCACAGTGACAAACAAATCATCCCTCTGATATTAATTCACACATGTGAAACACACAATAACCACACACACACAAGCCCACAAAGCTCTTTAGATCATCTTCATAGATCATCTATTCATCAGCCACACACTCGCATGACAGACACGCTTTTTGGGTAAACAGACTTTAGGCAGAGAGGATGTTTACTGTGTGTGGAGGGAGATTAAAGAGGTGGGGTGGGATTGGGGTTGACCAGCTGTCCACGAGAGAGACAGACAGATCGAGAAAGAAAGAGTGAAATGGTTGCAGTGTGTGCTGCTGAAAAAGCAAGAAAGGAATCAAGCAATTCTGGTTTAGATTCTGATTCTACTTTTTAATTCTGGATGAATAGTCACTGTGAAATCAAAACGGACTCTGTTTACCTTTTTAATGTGCATTGCTGGTCATGTTCTTCCAAAGAAAGAATTGCTTATCTTCATAATCTTTCATCAAAATGTATTGACTTTCTCTGCTTCTGAAACGATTTGCCTTTTCTGCTGATGTCACCTAGTCCTTTTGTTTTCATATGTACACTACCACTCAAGTCTCGTTTAAAAAAAAATTACTTTCATTTTTAAGTATGCATTAAATTGATCAATAGTGGCAGTAAAATCTTACATATTTTTGGGGAAAAATCTATTTTAAATAAATGCTGTTCTTTTTAAATTTCTATTCACCAAAGACTCCTGAAAATTCCACAGAATATTTAAGAAGGACAACTGTTTCCAGCATTGATAATATGAAGAAATTTTCTTGAGAATCAGGTCAGCATTTCTGAAGGATCATGTGACACTGAGGACTGGAGTAATGGCTGCTGAAAATTCAGCTTTGCAATCAAAAAAGAAATGATAGTTTTAAAATACACTGAAATTGAAAAGAGTTATTTTAAATTGTAAACATATTCCTCAATGTTACAATTTTACTGTATTTCTGATCAAATATGATGATATGATATAATGTAGCCTTACAAGAACATATTAAAAACATAAAGTTAATAAAATAAATCTGGCTCTAATCTACCATTTTTCTGATTAAATATCCTGTTTTGCATGGAAATCTGATACATTATGGAAGTAAAATGGGTTTTAAATAGGCTACTTTCTGTTAATGGTTACATTATCAGGTATTTAAGTACTTTGAGGAAGCTGATTTGTGATTGTGATTTGTGATTTGTGATTGATGTAATGAAAATAACCTCGTCATAATAGCCTTTTTTTTGTAAATCAGACTAGACAGATTGTGCTGCATTTTTGTCTGTTTAGTAAAAGTTCTTATTCCCAAGTTTATTTTCCTAATTCTCAATCCTAACTCGCACTCAGTCCCCTCTGTTGGACGCATTAATCTCACCGTTCATTTGGCTCTTTCTGCTCTCATTTGTTGTTCCATCTCCTTCCAGATCTTCATCCACTCATCTGTCCCTCAGACAAATCTTTTAATCTTAGTCTATTTATTTTCGTTTAAGCTAGTGTATTTTACCAGCACAAAGTAGTTTCTTCCCCTTATCTGACCACTGCTGTCATCTTTCTTTCTTCCTACCCCATTTTTCATTTTTGGCAGATTTCTCATTATGCCATTCTCGATGCCAGAGCCATAATTCACCAAGCGCATTGACTGGTGTGCCAAGATGTTAATAAACATAAAAAATGCAAAGCCACACAGGCATATTTTTGAGTGTGTGTATGTACAACTCTCGCCCACACTTGCATAGGAGCATTTCAGCAAAGCTTACAATCTGACTCACAACCTCTCATTACACTAAAACACTCTTGTTATGATCATCAGAGCTCTCTACACTGCAAGTACATGAAGTTGCTCCTATTTTGCATTGTCTGACCTCTTTTATCTTATTCAGCCAAAACCCAACACAGTTTACTTTTTAGATGATGTCTAGATTGGTTTAGGTTTATCTGATACCTGGTATAAACAAGCAAAGCGAAATACTGTATATAGGTGTGCTCATTGATATTTTATTTACTTCACATTGAGTGATTTTTTCTGAAAGGTTCAGTGTCATAAACCTTACAAGCTTTGGCAAATCCAGGAATTAGTTCTTTCTCAGAAGTGCTCTTTATAGCAGTTTTTGTTTCCCAGCAAACTGATATAAACCTTTGCACGCCGACTCCCGGAAATTGCGTTAAGGCAGCCAATCAGATTGTAGGTTTCCAGCTGGAGGAGAACCTTCCTACATTTTTGTGCAAAATACAGTAAATCAGACCCAAGATCTGAACAAAATGGACCCCCCCACACACCAACAAAGTGCAAAATATCAGTCTTACACTGAGTCATCCATTTTACATTTTTGTGTTGGCCACAAACCATTACTTAGACACAAAGAGACTTGTAAGTTTGGGAGATTGTAAACATGATGTTCCTGTGGGACAGATAAAAACCTGAGTACCCTGACTTCCCAAAAAATGCTGCTTGCCAATTTGAGAAAGCTCTTGGCACTTTTTGTGCAATATGCATCCATCTGTGAATCCGGTCGTCCGTCTGAGGCCGGGACTATTCCTGTTATAATCAACAAATCTGTAAAGCTTGAAGCCAAATGCTGAAAATAGAATAGGACAGAACCCTACCATCACCACAGCCAGGGCAGATTAAATCAGCCATCGTTTAAAGACTAGACATTTCCACAGTATGTTCTGTGCGATGGGTAAATATGCTCTTCTACTGACTAATGAGCTCTTTTGAGCGCTAATATTCCGTCCATATATTTACAGCTGTGCGAATGAGTTTATTAATATGGAGTAGAAGATGCATGTCTCAGCTGGGATTGTGCTACCGCACCTTCTGCTCAGTGTTTGAAGCCTGTTCCTCCCCTCTGAAACCAGAATTGTAATGCATGCAATTAAGGAGTCTAATTAGGGTAATTAATTCTGTGGGAGAGAGGAACCCAACACTCCTCCGTTCACGGTTATAGATCTGACTTAATCCCTGTGCCCTACACTCCAAACACAAAGCTGTCTCAGATAATGCGGGCCAGGGATCCACTGTCTTCAAGCTAACAGACTGCTCTCAAACTCAGGCTCTAGAAACTCCTCAGGCATGGAAACCGAAGGAAATGGAGAAAGGTATGATTTAGAACATTGTGAGCGACTCTTTTGATGATTCATTTGAATCGATTTACAAAGCATCTGTAAAGGAGAATTCTGAGTAGAACAGTGACGTATTGAGGATCCAATACCACACTTTATTCGAGCAGGTTATTTAGCAAACAACTTAACCAATGGTCTGAAATAGAGTGAACAGCAAAAATATGTAGATTAAATACCTTAATCAAAATATAATAAAAAAAACACTATTTCTTAGAACACTTATTTATTATTTAGTCACTGAAAGATTAATTTGAATGAACAGGTTTTGTTCAAACGATTCTGACTATGCAAAATTAAGTGTTAATATCTTTATAACGCTTATGTCTATGTGTGCGTGAGAGTTGGTGAATACATTTTTTGAACCGGTCCCAAATGAACCAATTTTCCGAAACTAATTTTAAGTCAGAATATTACTGTATCGATAAGGACTGTGTGTGTGTTTAGATGTTGTATGTTTGTTTGTATATCTGTTTGTGACATACACTCACATAAGTACATTTAGAAATTTTGTGGTTGTGTTTGTAAGGGAATCAATAAATTGTATTTTGGAAATAATTCACTGAAATGAAGTGACCAAATGATTGATTCATTAAAATGAATTGGACCTAATGTTACATTTACTATACATCTTTTTTTTTTTTTTTGTATGAGGAATTGTAGCTTTTGTATGTGTGTTTGTGTGTGTGTATGTCTGTCCTAAACAAATGAACCAAATATTTCAAATTAATTGGACTTCCCATACAGTTTTTCAATATGGGTTTTCATAATGCCTTTCAGAAAACTATTCATTCATAGTCAGAAGGAAAGGCAGTGTGTTTGTGTAGGAAACCTAAAACCGTATTAATCTTTTTCTAAATGCTGTCTTTCTCTTGTTATAGATTTCTCTCTCTTGGATACACACACAAACACTTAAATATTCTTATACATCCTGTCATTACAGCAAAACCAGCATAGTCTTGTTCAGACAATGTGGCTTTGGACACATAACACACTGAGTTGCTTTACTTAAACACAGACCAACGCTGCTTTTCTCTCTCGTTCTTTCTCTCGCGCACTCAAACACATCCAAAAGATCTTCCCTCCCAGCCGTCCAAGCCCTCATTCTTCTATTCCTGCTCTGTGAATCCACAGAGGACAAACAGACAACAGAAAGTATGTCACATTCAGCAAATCAAACCGCACAAACAAGCCTTAATCAAACATATTTCCTTTCACAGTAGAAACACACGCACTCACATACTTGCATACAAATATTAGTTATGGCTTTCATTCTCTTTCCCACAATCCATCATCTCTATTTCCACTGATTCTTTCTGTCCATCTCCCTCTTTTTCATTCACTCTCTCTATCTCTCCCTCGAGCCTTAAGCAGGCACAGATGTCAGGATGCATTATTTCGACTGGCTACCTCCCAGCTTTCTCCTATTTCTCCTCCTTTCTCTCTGTGTTCGTTCTCTTTTCCCCTCCATCCTGTGCCCTCATGTTGATAGTGATGTCGGATATACAAATGATAAAAGAAGAGCTAAAAGCTCGACAGGATCCCTCACAGAATGTGAACATTTTGTCCCTAGTTGGTCTCTCAGTCTGTCTGTCTCGCTCTCTCCACACACACATGGCCAGAGAATTATGTATGGCTCTAGAATCTGTCCAGCCCTTAAGTACTCCAGATGTTGGACTGTATGAATGTGTGTGTGTGTGTGTGTGGTTCTGGCTGTTCTATAAAACAGAAGGGCCAAAGTGGATTCAGTTTTTTTTTCCTGTGTGTGTGTTCATTATTTTGTGTTTGTACGTGCACACATAGACACACTGCTGTACTGCTTGTCTCGTTTGCCAGTAATCTGCTTGCTTTCATTAGAACCTGTAATTAAAATGACAGTGAAATGTGATTACAGTCTTTAAGATGTTTGACAGTGTTCGGCACACACTGAAATAGGGTTGGGTGGCTCGCTGGCTCATACTGTGCAATGGTAGAAATGTGTCAGGTGGTAGAGATCCTGCAGTACTGATTTCTGAGGTAGAATACTGTTTTTGAATACATGCACTCATATATATTTGAATATGTATATTCAAAGATTGGGTTCAGTAAGAAATTCATATTTCTATTCTATAAGGAAACATTAAATTGATAAGAAGTGGCAGTAAAAACATTTATAATGGTACAAAAAATCTGGTTCAAATAAATGCTGTTCTTTTTAATTTTCTATTCATCGAAGAATGCTGAAAAAAAGATTTTTCTCTGAAGGATCATGTGGGTTAATGACTGCTGAAAATTCAGCTTTGTCGTCACAGGAATAGATTACATTTTAAAATCTTTAAAGGGGTCATATAATGCCCATTTTCCACGAGTTGATATGCTTCTTTAGGGTCTTAATGAAAAGTCTGTAACAAAGTTTTTTTTTCTTTTTCTCAACGGTAGTTTAAAAAACACATTTTTTACCCTGTAAAAAACAACTCTTTTCAAAACACGCTGGTTTGTGGAATTCTCCTTTAATGTTAAGGAGCTCTGCTGACCCCGCCTCTTACTTTAGAACTGCTCTCAGACTGGGGTGTGTTTCCCAAAACCATAGTTGCTAACCTGTTAGCAACTTGGTTGGCAATGAGAAATTGCATTGCAACCAACAAAGTTACTAACTTAGTTAGCAACTATGGTTTTGGGAAACGCACCCCTGTTTACTTTAGCCACATTCATAGTGAAACTTGCTAATTAAAACATTATTAGGAAAGGCCATTTGCAATGATTCATTAAAATACATTATACTCACTGCTTTTGTAGGTGAGGCTGGATCATGAATGATTCGTGCGAACATAAATGCATTTAAGTAGATCAAGAGCACATTTCCTAGATCCAAACGTAAGTTAATCCTCTGCGATTTCAGTCACACAGATGTCGGGAGTAAATGATTACTGCTATGTTCATTATTACATCCAACAACAAAACACCTCAATCACTTAGGAGTCATGCTCGTCTGCATCTCGGACTGATGACGGCTCACTCAGGGCGGGTCTGAGGTAAGACACAAGTCCAGTCTGTGCTGAAGCGCTGCTGTCAATCAAACAATCAGGGGAGGGGCCTCCGACCGTGTGACGTGTGAATCATCCAATCATGTTTGTTTATTATTTATTGTTAATCTTTTGTTTTTTTACTTTTTGATTATCATTTTATGTTTTTTTTCCCCGTGTTATTATGAATAATCTTATTCATTTGTGTCCATTATGTTGTAAAAAAAAAAAAAAATAATTCTGAAATACCTGTCATTTTAGAAAATTCAGTGGATTATTGGTTTTATTCTACTTAATATTTTTGTAAAGTTGTGTGGTTTTTTCAGCAATCATTTTACATTATATACCATTATAGTGATATGAAATTATGCATACCATGATCTTCACTGAAACCACTTTAGCTGTCCTCCCGTGTGCCTGTGTATTTGCCGTTTGGCTTTGATATGACCCAGAAACGAACAGTCCACCAGAATTTTCAGCCACACTCTCCGCGCTTTTACTCCTCTCCTTTTTTTTCAGTCTCATACTTGCTGGCATCTTTCTTTATATAGCAACCCCCTCCTTCCCTCTTTCTCCATCTCTTTATCTCTCTTTCTTTCTCCCTCTCGTTTTCTTTCACCGAATGCCATCTCCTTCCTCCCTTCAGACCATTGACCCACTTCCCTCTTTTCTTGCTCCTTCTCTGCATCCACACTTTTGTCCTTCACCTCAACAACTTCATCGTCTCCGCATTTGAAGTGAAAGTTGTCCGGAGGGCAAACAAATGTTTTGGCTGTGTTGCGTCAGCGCTGTGTATTTTATGTGGCTAGGTTTCATGTAGCAAGTTGTTGAGCGTGTGGTGCAGCAGGTCAAGGTGGAGTGTAAGAACAGCCCAGATTGATTAGACAAAATGGAGAGAGAAACCAATAGATAATGTAGGCAAGAGTTTAGATGGATGGACGATATTCCAGATATATTGGTGGCCAGATACAGGTGTTGAGCATCAAATGCATTGATCTCATCCAGGCCTCTCTCAGTCTTTCTTTCTCTTGTCTTTCTATAATTAAAATTCATTGGATGTTTAGACTCATGCAGACATGACTCATCCGGTTTGAATTGAACCCACACAGTGTAAGCAGATATATCCAGATTCGTTTTGCAGTGCACAACGCATGATCCACATGCATGCTCTCCACTGAGGTCTGCACTCAAACATCGTTGCCCACAGACATGACCCACTTAGGCTGGATGTCCTTCCTCCTTTCTAACCCACATCCTCACTGTCAGCCCGCCACTCTTCCAGGGTTACGAAAGATCCGTGCCTGAACGCCGATGACGTTCTTTCTGTAACCCCACATAACCTAGGAGTCCTGCGGAGATATCCCATCATGCCTTGTTCCACTCTTGTACTCTGCAATGGAGTGTTGCTTACTAGAATGCTGCTATCTGGAAAGGCCTGTTTGTATTAAATTAAATTAAATTAAATTAAATTAAATTAAATTAAATTAAATTAAATTAAATTAAATTAAATTAAATTAAATTAAATTAAATTTCATTCATTTAGCAGACGCTTTTATTCAAAGCGATTTACAGTTCAATCAGGCTATCAATTTTTACTTATCATATAATTGCATATAATTGTTTTATAATGCATTATGATATTCTTTATTCATTGAAGAAGAATTAATTATCCTATATGCAAGTCTGGCAAATAATGCACATTGTAATACAGTATATATTTGTATAAATACTTGAAATATATATTATATCTAAATATAATGTAATCTAAATTTAAAATCTAATTATCAAAATATACAATATATATATATATATATATTTTACATTTGATTTCTATTTATTTAAAAGATGACAGGGAATATGATCAAGTTTCAATGTGTTTGTCTGCACTTAACCACTGCATCATGCATTTTTTTGCACCAAGCATATTCCATCAGCTTATTAAATTTAATCTGTTTTGTATTTTATGTAATATATTTAGAGGCTTTATAAGCCTTGATGGTGTTGATATTCAGTAGATCCCACAGCTGATTTACTGTCCAGCAGATTTTACAGTCTGAACAGGATTAGAGCTGTCTGATCTCATTACATGAGCCACCAAAAGCTTTATTTGCTTACACGCTTATTTATAGAGTTGTTTAAACTCAAAGCAACCTTATCTGAATAAAAGGATGAGGGATTTTTCAGATCTGTCTCTCTTTCTCTGTTACCTCTGCCCTCGTAAGCTGTTTTCTTCTCTTGGACACTCTCTGCTGGAGTTTTTATTTGTGTTGTGTGTTTACTCATACAGGCTGATGGGCTGGCAGCTGGAGCAGTATTAGAGATGGAATGGTTAACAGGTCAGACAGGCTAAACTCTCTCTAGTGGTTCACGAGCCTTCCTGGCAGGCCTCCAGTAACAGCCTTCTCTTAGTACTCAACCACTGGAGCCTTTAACCTCGTACTCGCTCTAACACTCCAATATCCATTTACAGCATGGAAATGTATGTGCTGGCAGTGCGTGTGGTGTCATGCATGCTTTGGATTCAGCTTTGTGACTTTGCAACAGTGTGTTTTCATCTGTGTGTATATAAGAGGAAGTATATGTGCTTGCGTGTCTGTGGTCGCGTCCCCCTGAAGAAGCTGGCAGCGCTGTGCCACCCTTGGGGTGAGAGAGGAATGACCGTAATCTGTCTGGATGGGTAGAAACGTGTATAACTGGCCACAAGTGAAAATGTCATTGATCGTATAGGAAAGATCATGCAGGGCTGTTGCTAATAGGGTCAAAGGTGCGAATGACCGCATGTTAATTTTATGTCAGAATATGAGAAATATTGCAGGTTCGATACAAGTCAAGTCATTAGTACTTTCAATAGTATAGACCAATTTGGAGTAGAAGTCACAGTTACGTCACTTGCACATACATTGTGGTTGCAGAAAAACATTGGTAACAAGTGGAGGGAAATAGATGAAATACAGACAATAAATTATTAGAAATGTCAGAATTGGAATGCAAATCATATTTGTAGAAAACTGTCTTCAAATACACCATTTGAAGCTAAACACTAAATATTTAAATGGACACACTATGGATGAAACCTGCTATGATTACCGTACTTTAAAAGCATACATTTGATTTAAACAATATATCTACATAATATTCACATATGCAGTTAATAGGGGACATAATGTATTAGGCCTACAGTTACAGCATGAAATATTATTTAAACCTAAAACATTTTACATAACATTAACCTATTAAAAATTTTAAATAAGTATTTTCGGTTTTAAATTTATTTAAAAAAGCAATTAACTCCAGTGTTCATTGTCACATGATCCTTCAAAAATTATGCTGATTTGCTGCTCACAATTTTTTTTTCTTGTTAAAAACAGTTGTGCTATTTAATATTTTTGTGGAAACTGATTAGTTTCTCCACATTTCTATGATGAATAGAAAAAAATAAGATTTTTCTACAAGTCTACAGTCTACTGTTTAATTTGATAAAAATTGAATATGTCCTTGTTGAATAAAAGTATTCATTTTTTTCTTTCAAAAAAAAAAAAATACAAATCTTACTGACCCCAACTTATGAACAATAGTGTATAATGCTTTTAAAGTCCTCTAAAATTAAAAAAATACATAATTGACATGTCAATTATTTTTTGTGGTACTTGTGCTTCAACTGCTGTCGATTTAAGTTTAACATTTATTGAACCGGCAATATTACCTAAAAACACTTAATTCATAAACTATGTGAAGTGTTTTTATTCGGTTTGATCCATGGTCTCCTGGGAGAAATACTGATAAATATACAATTTTGTAATGCAGTTTAGGTGGGATGAGTAAATGTTTTATCTCCATACATTTTGCTAAAAAAAAAGGAGGCACAGCTCAATATACAGCCAGGAGTTCCCAGAATTCCTAGCTACAGCCCTGCCTATATGTGTGTGAGGGGAAAAGATTATATATACTCTCATATGTCGTTTATGTTTTAAACATGTTTGCTTTTGACAACTGCATTCTAGTGTTACTGTGTGCATGTGATCATCTGGGACATTATGAGCTGCAGTTATGCATCATTGCCAAGATTGTCAGTGTGATATACTCAAACCTACCTCAAGAGTCTCCTTAATCTGTCCTGCTCACACAAAGACGTGCACACACAAACACACACACACACACACACACATGATCTGAAGTTAGCCTGTAAGCTTTCAAATGTGCTTCTTTATCATAAACTCACACAAGGCCAATTATAATGACAGTGCGGTCTTGTCTAACACATCAGGGTGAATGTGGTATACAGCACACACTGACTCTGTCCTCCATTCTTGTGCCTCTTCTGTGGATGTCAGAAACTGACCAATCAGAACACAGACTGCTCCGCTCCAGAAACATTAAGAGAAGTGCCATAAAAATCTGCATTTGTTTCTAAATCAGCAGCCATTTTCCCTCATAAATTGTTATTGTTTCGGTAGATAACGGCTTGTACCTCGTAAGAACTTTGTGCCGTTTCTCCTGCTTATAAAGTTAAATGGAAATCATTATGATTTCATGTCATGTCATGTCTTACGTGGCATTTTCTTTTTTTGTGAATTCTTCCGTCCTTCTCTCTTTTTAGCTGTCAGCACTCTTTTAATTGCCTATGAAGCCTTTGTTAATGGTTTAAATCAACCATACGAATGTGTTGCTGCTGATTTATTGAGTCTTATTTGGTTTCAGGAAATATGAAGTGTGAGACAAAGAAGGGAATATTTGGCTGAGGACAGCAGTGCAAATCTCTCCTGGTTCAGTACTTTGCTGAAGAAAAAAAAACCATTGTATTTCACACTCTCACACTAACTTTATGTTTTGCAGCTCAATAATTGATGTGTTTTGAGATCTGGATACTTTTAATGGAATATTTTGGGTTATTTACAGCTCATTGTCTATGAAGAGCACGTGTGGAATGCTGCCGATTACATAGAACATTAATTTTGACCTATTCCTCGGTCTGTAACAAAGAGAAAACATGCTTTTAGTCTGTTTATATATGCACTTTGAGTGGAAGCGTAGCAGGCAAATGGGCCAGAGGGTATGAAAACAGAAACGTGAAGCTGGAATTTTCTGAAAAGGATTGTTTCCCTAAACATGCAATCTGAGAATGAATTACTGTCACTGATGTTATTCTAAACACTGTGGATTTGCTCCAGTTTACAAATAAAATCGTTATATATTCCACACACACAGAACTACGGATTCAGAAGACATATCCATCTATTATGCTGATATGGTAATTTATGTCATTTTTTTGAGCTTGACAGCCACTGGTCACCATTCACATTCACTAAATGGACTCTGCAAAACATCTAACATCCTTATTGCATTTGCATGAGGGTGATTAAATGATGACCAAATACACATGTTCATATACTTGTGAATTTTAATCTGTCATGAAAATATATCTAACACGCATGCTACACAATTGCATTTAATATGCGCCCCCCCCCCACACACATTATCTCACTGTCTGTAATTCTCATAAACACACTCACACACAATAATAGCCGTTGGATAACACCCACACATAACACACACGTCTGACTGACTTGCGCTTTATCACCATCATTAGTGTGACAAGAGGCATCCCAGAACCCTTTACATAAACACATGCGTGGGAGATGCACACACTCTCTCACACACACAACCTCCTCAACTTCATTTGTTTGTTGTTTTCACTCTTCTTTCCTTTACACCTCACTATTTTTATCAGTTCTTCTCTGTTGAATCTTTGTGACATGCAGTAGGTTCTGTCTTTATGAAAGTTTTTATTCTTATCCCGGAGAAATAAAACACTGAGGTGAATAACATGCACATAGTGATTAAGAACAAATGACTGCAATGTTTCTTCATGACTTCTGCCTTTCGTCTCTTTCGGCTCCTGTTATATGGGACTTGGAGAATAGTGTTCCTCTGCCACTCCATCCTCCATTTCTCTTCATCCCGCCATCAGTGCTGATCATTGTCTAAATTACTCATCCTGTCCTTCTTTTATTCTTTCTCTCTCTTCCTCTCTAGTTTTCATCAGTCTCTCATCAAATTTTTACCGCTTTATCCCTCTCTTCCTCTGTTTTTGCTCTCTGCCTCCCATTTATCTTTAAAGGAGAGTCGCAGCTACAGCTTTGCTACAGCTTTGCTACTTAAAATAAACACCATTGTTCTTGCTTGTCTTTTGTTTCTCCCCTTTTCTTTATTTTTCTGCCCCAAGACCTTTCAACATTTTGGATTATAGGGAAGAGCCACATCTATACGTGTCACCAGACTCCCTCCCTCTCTCTCTTTCCACTCTTCTTTCCACTTTTTTTTTTTGTCGTCTGCTCACACATTTGGTCTTTCCATCACCTCCTATCGTCTCTCTTCTCAATCACACCAGTAACAGCTTGTCAGAGACCATCAATGTCCCCTCTCTCCATGTCTCTCTTTTCTTTCCATCTCACAAAATGGCTCAGAATATCTCAGTTTTAGGGTGAAAACTTTACAGTTAACCTAGACCTTCCTGCTCTTCCCTGTATCCTTCACTATCTGTCTGTCTGTCTGTCTGTCCATCTGTGTGTCTTTCTGTCTGTCTTTTTATGCCCCTGTCTGAACACACTGTGCACTCCTTAAGTGAGGCTGAGAGCATGAGTGAGGGAGAGATGAAGGTGTGAAGGTCTCTTTTTTTCACACCCTCCATGGGTCATCGGTGGGAATGTTAGTCTGCTGCCCAGGGGTATATTTTCTGAAATGGACAAAACGTTTAAAAAGTCCATTTGAGACTGACAGTGAGTTATAGATTTTAAATAAATAAAGGAATCAGAATCTAGAGGCTTTGAAAGACTGAATAACATAGTACACAAGTGAGGGGCAGAGGTTTGTTTGTCCTCCATTTCAGTTTTTTCTCTCTCTCTCTCGCTCCATTCTCAGTAAATAAGATCTAGCACTCTCACTTACATCAGATCATTATTTCTCTCTCTTTCTTTCTGTCTCTCTCTCTCTCTCTCTCTCTCTCATTTAAGACGGCCAGACCTTATTACCAAGGACAAGCTGTCCTGTCCTGTCTTTGGCCCGTGTGTCTGGCCCACATGTAACCAGCCGTCGGCCTCGACCCACATGCATCTCACATGACGTGCACCTGCAGCCCACTTCATATCAGGAGTGCCCATCGCTGGCCCACTTAGGTCCATGAAGCTCACCAATATAATTATCAATATCCTTGTTTTGGAGGAGCCCTGGATTAAGCAAGTTTGTGTGTGTGTGTGTGTGTGTGTGAGTTAGTGAGAGAGTGAGTGATGCAGTTTGAAGCGATTTAGGATGTTAAATGACCTCCTCTGGGAGCGGAAATTAGGCCTCGTTAGACCTGCACCATGATGCAGAGTGACATTTGTGTGTGTTAATCCACATTAGATCAAATATCTGTGCAGGCTGACTGTGTGTCAGTAGGAACTATTATTGCTACAGTATCAGATCTGTATGTGAGTCTGCTTGTAACACCATATTATATTTAAAAAAAAAATTGCAGTATGAATGCTGTTCACATTGAGTACATTTTCTGTGTTCATAAAGAACCCAGATGACAATTTGCCAAAATGTGCATTATAAAAGTACATGTGAGATACTGTATCCCACAATGCAATGCTCTTAACTTGACCTTTTATGTTGATAGTGACAAGTCTGTCTTGACTCATTATTTTATTAGGCTGCCAAAAGTATTGAGATTTTTACACAGATTTGGATTAAGAATAACATTTTGAATTCAAAATTAAAGGAACAATAAAACCCATTAATATCCAAAGTATCAGCAGCTTGACACTTGCTAAATTAAGTTTTAGAATTTTCAGTATAAAACATTGAATTGAAGATATAGAATAATGTACTTCCTATTGTTTCACATACGTTTTTTCAATAGTAGGCCGTATTCATCTGTTTCAGTCTTCTGCTTTCGTGACTTTTTCTGATCTGCACATTCAGTGCATGTGCTAAGTATGATTGTCTTGAAATAAGAAAAATGTACGTGAGAAGCAACACTGCATAAGATATCAAGACTTGTGTTCAGAGAATGTTTAAAACAAGAATTTTTCATGTTACAAAAAAAATTAAAACATGAAAAAAATCTCCCAGTGCAGTAAAACAAATTTACACTTGCTGTAAAAATTCATACTTACATTCAAAATGGAATATATGAAAACAAGGCTTAATATGTTATGCAGTCTCAAATCATGTATTTTACATTGCTGCATGTATGATATAATAAGTAGTAAATCTCTTCTTTTCTCTTACAGCTACATCAGATGGGACGCGTCAGGGGCTGGAGAGCATGAGAGGAGGAGTTTGTGCTACACAGGGCATGAAGGTGGTGCTGAAAGTGGGACAGAGTGAGTAACACACCGGCACACACACTCTTGGGAGCATATCAGCAGACAAAGCCAGAGGGTTGCTCACCTGAAACAGTTACGGATGCTGCATTTGCAGAAACATAGGCTCAGTAAAGTGTTTCTGTCTGTGGCACACATGACCACGCTCGTGACCAATAGCTTTTGTTTACACACAAACACAATCTCTGTCAGCCCTTTGTTAGTTTTCATTATTAAACTCAGGAAAACAGCGGTAAGTGAATCCCAAACAGACTGTGGACACAAGTCCCTGAGCCGTAACAGTACACCCCTCGTGACTGTTGTGTGTTTGGAGTTATTTATCAGTCATGCTTATCACTCTGCACTGTTGAATACGAGAGGATTAGCACAGCAAAAAAAGACTATGAAACATTTTGTATTTATTTACCTGGATGTTTTTATTTTCAGCCTCCATCTTTGGCTTTGAATTAGATTTTTTTTTCTTTCTTCACAACATTTATTGACTTTTCTTAAAAATCCCTTTTGGTCTCTCTCACTGTAGTTGTTATCTGCTTCGTGGCTGAAAGGTCACGTCTGTTTTGTTTGTCATCTAAATAAAGGCAGATTCAGTTGGAGATATCTGATATGTGCCCACACGCACACATAGACTGTCATGGCATTTTGACAAGTGTGACAGCTCTCCCTAAGCTCAGAGATGACTGTGTTTGTGTGTGTGTGTGATTGTGAAATGTCTATTTGCTGTCTAAAGTGTTTGATCCCTCAGCGGTAGCCCCTAAGAAAAAACATAATGGTGTGAAACATCTTAAATTTTGGAATAGTTAAACATTTTTAAAAAAAGAGGTCTTGTATGCTCACCCAGGCTGCATTTATTTGATTAAAATGTAGTAAAAACAGTAATATTGTGAAACAATTTTTACAATTGAAAATAACTATTTTCTGTCTTGATATATTTTCAAATGCAATTTATTCCTGTGATTGCAAAGTTGCATTTAAATCACAGTTCATCACTTAAACGGTTGTGATACAGTAGCATATTTGTTTTTGTTATGCTGTGTGCATGTTGACTGAACCATTAAAATTACTAAACGGTTTCTCAATCATGTATCTGTAGGTCCATATGGTCTGCCAGCCAAATCTCCCAAACCTGACCCTGCGGACCGTATCAACAACCCAAATCCAGGTAAACACAGCTGCCTTTGGTATCAAGAGGACATGGCTCATCCCAAACAGACACAACATTAATAAAAGAACAGAACTAACTAAAGGAACAAGGGAAGGAAGCGACAGATGGATGGAGAGAAACAGGCGTCTTGGCACTCGGGTTCTTTTTGATATATTCACCCCTTTTGTTTGTTCTCTCCTCCTCACATCCCCTCATTTTCCCATCTTTTCCTCCATTCAGTGTCTTCTACGGAGGCCCTGGAGCCGTGAACTGGAAGCAGAATACGGTGGGGGTAATGGCCGCATGGGGAAAGATAAAGCATGAGAGGAGGAGAGAGCCGTCGTTTTGGAGACTTTATAATGCCATTAGTTTAGCTGCTTGGGTTTAGTTGGTCCTGAAAGGAAGAAAGACACAGAAAATGGGAGGGAAAGGGGGATGATTAGTGTGGGATGATAGAATGAGTAAATTACTCACAGTCTTTGTTTGCACATAATTTGTACTAAAATAGTCTAGTCTGGCTATGTCTATTTGTATGTTTCTGCAAGGTCAGCAGACATTGAGGTTCGGGTTTGTTCCGATCAGAGCTCGTGAGCGGAGAGCGCATTTCTGAATATCCCGATCCACTTGCTCATTCCGTGGGGTCTCACTCAACCCAGATTGGCCTGCTGGTTCGAAAAATAAGCAAGGAGTCATTTTATTGTTTAGTAATAAACTGGTGTTTTCTGTGTCGCTGCAAAGATGAAGTTGACGATGCAGACTCGCCATGAACGCCAGAGAGAAATGCACTTTTCATATGGATTACATCATCACAGAGTAGCCCATTTATTTCGGTTTGAATATTTTCGTTTAAAAGAAGACATTTCAAGCTTTCTGTAATATATAGCCTATATTTCTCAAATCTGGGAGTCACACACTGAGTTTAGTTCACATGCAATGCAAGTGATCCTGCTGGCGCCTTATTACATTGTCTGCTAGGCTATATATTTGCTTCTTACTAAATACGGGCAACTGACTGATAAAACATTGATCAAAATTAAGATACAATTTATACAAAACGAAAATATTTTTAAAAGAGTTTTCTATTAAACAAAACTTAATGAAGTCGTCAAAATCATGTATTACCAAAAACAGCAACGTTGCTCCCCATGCAGTCTTCTTTGCCGCCTCCATCTCTACGTGCAGACTGAGCTCGTGCGTCATCTTCATGCCAGTTATTCAGCCAATAAAGTGTAGGCCTATGTATTTAAAAAATGTTTCTAGAACTATATAAATGACAAAGGTTTAATTGGCATTTTTATTTCAAAGGACCCGACCGACCGTGACCCGAATATCATTAAAAATGTTTCTGTCTGTTTGTCTGTCTGTCTGTCTGTCTATCTATCTGAGTGTATGTCTGTCTTTCTATATATCTGAGTATCTGTATGTCTGAGTGTCTTTCTGTCTGTCTGTCTGTCTATCTATCTGAGTGTATGCCTGTCTTTCTATATATCTGAGTATCTGTATGTCTGAGTGTCTGTCTGTCTGTTTGTCTGTCTATCTGAGTGTCTTTCTGTCTGTCTGTCTATCTGTCTGTCTATCTATCTGAGTGTATGTCTGTCTTTCTATATATCTGAGTATCTGTATGTCTGAGTTTCTGTCTGTCTGTTTGTCTGTCTATCTGAGTGTCTTTCTGTCTGTCTGTCTGTCTGTCTATCTATGTGAGTGTCTGTCAGTCTGTCTGTCTATCTATCTGAGTGTATGTCTGTCTTTCTATCTATCTGAGTGCCTGTCTGTCTGTCTATCTATCTGAGTATCTGTATGTCTGAGTGTCTTTCTGTCTGTCTGTCCGTCTGTCTATCTATCTGAGTGTCTTTTTGTCTCAGTCTATGTGTCTGTCTGTCTGTCTATCTATCTGAGTGTCTTTTTTGTCTGTCTGTCTATGTGAGTGTCTTTCTGTCTGTCTGTCTATCTATGTGAGTGTCTGTCTGTCTATCTATCTAACTGGCTGTCATCAGTTGGAGGGGTGAAGGGTGTAGGTGGGTTTGGGAGGGCTGCAGGTCATTATGAGCACAATAACACAGACAGTCATAGAGACACGGAGCGAAGGAGGAGGTGGAGGACAAGAAGTGAGGGACAGAGAGAGAATTGAAGAAGGAAAACGAGAGGAATTGTGTCAAGAATAATGATAGGGCAATTCAGAGGGCCTTCATTCAGATCCCTGTATTTCTGACTGTTCTCATGCTCGGCAGGGGCTCTCAATGTCTCCCGTTGAGATCACCACTACACACACACATAGACATGCTGAAACATCAGCTATTTTGATTTCACCAAACACTCTTGGTTTTACATACTGCACAACCAAACATGATGGGGGACAGAGAGCAAGATTTACATTATAAAACTCACTCAAATAACAGTCTGTTGCTCACTCGAAGCTATCATATTGCTTTAGAAGACTTTAAATATACACACAATCATATGGACTACTTTCATGTGTCAAAAGAGCCCAATCAAGCCACAGTGTTTAGATTGGCTTGCATTTCCAATGCAAAACGCCTCCCACACACCATAATCCCGTTATGTAAAGATAAATGACTAATATAGCTTTATAGATCCCACATCTATTAAAATGCACTCTCAGCTGTTGTTCATAGAAGATGCTAAATACACGATTCCAGTGTTTAAAGCTGCAGCATATAAACCACAGCTCATGTTTCTATGTGTTAAAGTTATTTATTATGTTATTTATTATGTTTTTTTAATGCAGAGGAGAACGTTTAGAGCTGCTGCTCCCTGGGGTATCCTCTGAGTGTTTAAGAGCTTTTATGGTTAAAAAAAATATTTATATATATAAACAATTTCCATTAGCAAAAAACATTGCTATATTAAGAATAATTCATGGTGTGGCCTTAACTGCAAGCGCTGTAAAGGCCAAATTTCACACAGAGAGCAAATATCCAGCATGGTTGGATATTCACTCAAGAGACTTTGAGTTAAAAAAACAAGTGCTTCTATGAAACTATTCATATTGGAGATTAAACTTTGCCTGATTATGGAAGGTTTTTCCAATTTACTGTCATTGTGAATAGACCTTTTGTCTGAGATTTGTCACTGAACCATTATTTCATACTTCTTGTGAACAGGTCTTAATGCTGTGTCCAAATACTCATCCCCTCATCTTTATTTTTCAACTCAACGGTCTGATGATTGCAGTTCACATCTCCATTGCCAGACCGCTGGCTGACCACAGGTTTACACTGCGTGTTTTACGCCCGTGCCAAAGCATGCATGTTTGCGCAAAACCCAATCCACCTTGACTCATTGTGATGTGAATCACTGGTCAACGAGTTCAGAGAAAACTCCAGTACTTTACAACATCCTCCAAATTGTATTCAGATTTCTGACAGTTTGAGTGAACACAGAGGACTCTAATTGGTTCGGTCTGATCTGTTAAGGACACGAACAAGCCAATCAAAGGGTAAGATGACTGGCCCATTTAATTTGTTCCATTTGATTGGTTAAAGTCATTAACTAGCCCATCAGATGATGAGGTAGACAGAGGAAGGCGATGCTAGAGGGCAGGATGTGTCAGCGCTAATGAACCCACTACATCAGACTAATACTCATGTCAGTGTCAGAGGGCACTTCTCTGAGTCTGCAATCCAATACAGGAACAAGTTAAAGGTGGTCATCTCACTAACGGGTGTCATCACCACATGCAATCCAGAAAAGTTTCCCCAACAAAAAGCAATGAACTTTAGAAAACTGTTTAGCCAAGGGACATCAATTTAGGGGAGCTATGCAAACTAATCTAATGTCAAAGTTTGTTCAAAGAAGCAATAGCAGTATATGTGAATTACTCTATCGTTTTGGCAGATGTGTGCTGTTTGTGGAGAAATGTGATTATAAGCTTATTTATTTTTATTTTTGATGAATTTGTAGCTTTCACAGCATTAATATTATAAATTGTAAATACAAACAATACATTTTGTTTTGTCACTCTTTAAAATGGTGTGACAGATTGCTGCATTGCTGAAAGTCATTCAATATCCATAGCTTATTATATATATACGTATATGTGTGTGTGTATGTGTGTGTGTGTGTGTGTGTGTGTGTAATCAAAAATACAGAAATATTGGGAAATACTATTATAATTATCATATTAAAAATCATACTTACCCCAGACATTTCATTGGTAGTGTACAATATGTTAGAATAAATCACCTAAACTCCTAAACAAAGTCTGAAAAAGAGGCCGTTGTCTGAACAATTATTATTAATGATGTTGAAATAATCATTTAATTCTTCCATACTTAATTATTTTATATAAGTTTCTTGAATTCTTGAAATAAATATATTTGAGTGAAAATGACTCAAAATGATGGAGTAGGTCACATATATATAGAGTGTCTTTAAGTGTCTGTTGAACTGATCCAATTTTTCTCTGTTTTGCAGGTGCTGGAAACAAAACGCATCCCAGAATTCCCCCTAGAAGTCCTGGTGGAGAAAACGGCCCTCTTCCCCCCTCCAACATCGCTGTTATCGCAGGTGCAGCAGGCGGTTCAGCTTTCCTGCTGCTCGTAACTGCCGTGATCTGTGTAGTGTGCTACCGACGACGACACGCCAAGCATTCTGAATCACACCACCCTCCCCTCTCCCTCTCCTCCCTGACCTCACCTAAACGGGGCTGCGTCGGGGGCGTAGGAGGTGGCAACAACAATGGCTCGGAGCCTAGCGACATCATAATCCCGCTGCGGACTTCTGACTCCGCCTACTGCCCACACTATGAGAAAGTGAGCGGGGATTACGGCCATCCAGTCTACATCGTACAGGAAATGCCCCCTCAGAGTCCCGCCAATATCTACTATAAAGTATGAGAAACCGGAGACAACCTTACCGACAACATCTGCTAAGACCACACCTACCTTAATAAACAACGACCTAAATCCCGCCCCCACAGTCTGCACCCCTATAGATCAGATCCTTCTACCTTCACACGCATTTCTCCGACACACTGACCGCCCGTGGTCGAGTGTGTCTGTATGTGTGTGTTACAATTCTTCGCAAATTCACCCCAACTTCGGCCTTTTGTTGGAGAGAAAATGTCCTGATGTGAGGGCCTCCCTCTCTCTGATGTCCCACATGGGGGGAAAATTCTTAAAGCTAGAGAAGACCTCCTGGAGTGATTCAGTCAAGTGAAAAAAAACATGAACTCCTTTTTTGGGGGGGCTTTATGGAGCACAAGCATCAAAACTTTTTCTGATGTACTTGCAAAAACTGAGACTATAAACACACAAAAAGAAAACTCAACCAGTCCAAACCTACAGACAACTTTGACTTTGAATGCTACATTTACTCACAAATAGCAGTCTAGTTTGTGTTAAACTCCTTCGAAAGGGGGAGGGGCCATTGATTCAGCCAGTAGTCACACAGGGCTGCAGTCACGTGATCTAGGACCCATGTGTTTGATTGGTGGAGTTGTAGTGGCGTGGAGAATCTTGTATATTTTAATAACGTGTGTATTCTGTGAGTGTGTAGGATAAATATTCCGGCACTGCTGTTGCACATGTTGCGACTGGTGTGCTTCAGTACAACTCGCGAGTGTTTTTGTGCGTGAATGAGTGTGTGTTTGAGTAAATGTGTTAGCGTGAGCATGGGCGCGTATGTTTGTTAGACTGTTTTAAAACCAAAATACAAAAATATGAGCGAACATCAAAAAAGGTTTTTTTATCGCTTTCAACACAATAGATTATAATTATATATGAATACTCAGTAAAATAATTTTTAGATTTCCTTTTCATGTAATGTTACAGTTTGCTAGGCCTAATTTTTCCCAGTTTTTCATGACATGCTGACCTTGTTTCTTTCCCTTTTTGAGTTGTAAATTAATTTAATGCTTTCATTCTGTTGCTGTTGCATAAACGGAGTTTGTCTGGTTCCCCCTCATTTTCCTCTTTCCCAGGAGGATAAATGTCGTTCCTACACATATATTTTTATAACTCCTTGTACTCTGATGTAGTTTTGAAGCTAGACCTTGTTTGTGAATGTGTTGAGGTAGAACAATCCGAGAAGGTTTTTTTTTATCATTATTTTTTAAAGACGCTGGGAAAAAAAGGGGGAAAAAACAGAAAGGAGGGAAGAATAGGATGGGGTGAAATAAAAAGAAAAAATGCGAACACCGCCTGTCGTGAAAGCAAAAGCACGAGCAAGGAAACTTCTTGTAAAACTGTGAAACTATGGAAGAATCACACATTAAAAGAAAAAAAAATAGGGGAGAGGGAGGTGGGGGGAGAGAAGTAAAGTCAAAAGCTGATTGAAGGAGAAGAGAGACAGAGTGAGAGAGAGGGATGGAAAGGTTTTTAATAAACTCGTCTGAAGCTGTGGAAGACGCAGATTTGGGCCCAATGGTCTTCTGAGGTACAAAGAGACAGATGAGGGGAAGAAAGAAACTCATTCTCTCAGACGGACAACAGGATAGATGGACACACAATTACTCTTTTCCAGACACACAGTGCTCTTTTTTGTCCACACGAAGTGAGGTGGAAATATTTATAGACTCATTTCAAATTCTTGAGTATGGGACACGTCTCAATTAAGTAGACATGTTCACACACACACACACACACACACACACACACACACACACACACACACACACACACACACGGAGAACGACTTGATGGCCATGGCACACAGAATAGCTCTTGTGGAGATTTTCATCACACACACACACACACACACACACACACATGAACAGCTCCAAAACACAATCAAAAGCCATTCTGATTGGGCATATATGCTGGTTACCTCAACAAATGCCATGATTAGCGTTATTCTTTCACATTCTCTCTCTCTCTCTCTCTCTCTCTCTCTCACACACACACACACTCACACATACACACATTCAATCATGCAGCCTTGTAACTAGCTGTGTGTGTGTGTCTCTCTGTAAGTGCCAATGAAAATCTCTCTTTTCGGCCTGAAAAATACTCTACGCAAATATGTGAGCATAAACGCTTGTGTTAGAACAGTTGCATTCTCAGGACATATTAGCATAAACTGTCATCTTGTATGGTCAGTTTTCTCTAACATGGCAGATCAACAGTTTGGGAGAGAATCTTAGAAAGCTAGTTAGCTGCTGTTAGTCAATGGCTGAATTTGGAATAGGATACTACTCTTAAAATGTCTGTCATATGGCATGTACTATTTCTAACTTATGCTGTTTTGAAACGTTAGCTAAAGCACCCGGCATACTAATAAACTAGTATACTATTACAAATACAGCCTTTGACTAGCTTTAGCTAATTAGCAGAGGAAAATGACTTAAATGGCAGAAATAGTAAGTACAGAGCTCCATCCATGAGAGTGAGGTGGTGGGGAGGTTGGACGGACAAATTAATCACAAATCAATAAATCATAGGATTTCTTCATCTGTTGTCAGTTTTTCCCCTCCACATATAATGTGCAGGACGCCATAACAAAAGTAGTAAGCTAGTATAGTATTCCAAAAAAAGCTAAACTTAGCAAGTCACATCGTTCTTCCATTTGCAATGTGTTGACCAAACATTAGCTACCACATACTTGCAAAGAATATAGTTCTGGCCTTGTTTCACTGCAATTGTCACAGTGTGTTTTGTATGTGTGTAAAAGAATGTTATCGCTAAGAAATACACTGCATACATGCACATAATAACAAGATATTCATATCAAAATATGTTGGTGGTTTTATTTTGCAGATGTGATTTGAGACTGACGTTGGGACTTGAACAATCTGTTACTGTTTTCAATCTGCCTAGAAAGCTTCAACATTTGTCTCTCAAAAGCATTTCGATTTGTGTCACTCTGGTGCATCAAGACTGTGAGAAAAAAGAAACACGACATTGTTTTCCTGTCACATTGATGTTTTCTTCTTACACGCCAATTTGGATTTTGTTACTTCAATATCAAGTTGCCTAAAATGTGGAGGTGTTACGTTTGTTCGGCGCTATTGTATTCGTAGGCTGTTTCATACATATTTAAGCGTTCGATTTCTGTTCAAATTCTGAATCAATCAGTGTAAGCCATGTCTCTGACCCTGTGCACATGGACTTGGATACGTTTGTGTGTACGTGTGTGCGTGCAGGTGTGCGTATGTCTGAAACACACATGGACATCGTTCAAAGATGGACGGACTGACGCAGAGGGTGTGCTGTTGCGTTCGGATCACAGAGGACACACGAGGAGACACAAACTCTCTCTGCTCACCATCCTTCCTTTTTTAGGTCTCATTTATCGATCATCTGACCTCAGAAATGTCCATCTTCTATCTTTCACATCGAGCAGTTCTTCGTGCACTTGCTTTCACCACAAGCGCTGGGACCAGTATTCTGTACGCAGACACAAGCGGGGACGAAACAACAAAGTGTGTATTTTTTTTTAGAGAACGCTTCGGTTGTGTGTACGTGTTTCTCTGTGCCAATAGCCAGCGGGTGGCGGCCACTTTAAAGACCTCCATTCCTCTCCAGTGATGTGTTCAGACGTTTGTAAACCACCATGTTTGTGTGTGCTGTTTTCTTTTCCATGTCCATCCCTCCATCTCCCACCCTCACGATCGCTCTCTTGTTTTCCCTCCTGCAAACATGCCTTTAAAAGGGTTAAACAACTAATACATTCCTTTGAAGAAATGTTGATTAAAAATCACAAACACACACACAAAAAAAACTTTACAGTGCATTCTTGGATTTTCTTACTTTGTGTGTATTAATTTTTCAAATGCATTGAGTTTTGTGGCCTTTCACTGAACGTGCAACTGAATGACAGAGAGAAACCATGTTCTTTATTTTTGTTTCCACTCTACCATCAATCTCTTCTTCCTGGTATTTCATCTTCTCTAAAGTAAACACTGGCTTTTACAGTCATCATCTATTGCCCTTTTAAGAAATGAATGTGTTCTCTAAGTGCACAGAAATACCTTTAGTCGTATTAGTTTTTCAAGACTGTATCTAACTTTCTCTTTTATTGTTTTCCTTTAGATCATTCTGTATGTTTTCCATAATGTCATTCAGTTGCCAGAGCAACCATTGCCTTCTGGCAACAATTTCATTTTTATGAAAACTCGCGAAATCTGGTACTGATTGTCCCCGTGAGGTTTCCACACAGTTACAGGTGATGCAGAGGGGACGGCTGTATTATTGGCCTGGGAACGCTTATGTCATTCAACAATCCTTTCGTTGGTTTAACGTGATTTAGGTGTGAAGGAGAAGGTTCTGGAACACAAGGGAGACAAAGAAATTCACTTAAAAAATGCTTCTGCGGTAATCTTTGTTGCGTAATATTTATTTCTAAAATGTGCTTGTAAAACTTTAATGACCTTGAGGAGCATTTTTTTGGCCATGGTTTGCTTAGAGAATTTCTCGGCTGTGTCTCAGATTTTTCTCCTACAGTTTCCTCGTTTAAAAATGAAACCTCAGCAAATTTAGATGATTATTGTTGAGGTACAATCAATAGAGAGATATAATTCATGTGGATTGCATAGATAATTAGGTTTTTGCAAGAATTTAGTGATAAAATTAGTGATAAAATGAATGTGGATTGCGAAAATTAGGTTTTGAAAGAATGTAATAAGACATGTTAGAGCTCATAAAATCTAAAGCAAAATAATCTCCATTTAAAATCATTGCAGTCTCAGAGAGTGATTACCTTTATTCCCCAGTTGAACTCATAGGACCTTAATTAATTATGATTAACTTCAAAATGAGCAACAAATAAATTCAATCTGCAATTCAAAAAGAAATGTAATAGTCCTAAAACCCTTTTTAAGTACCCCAGAATTTTAAATAGGTCCTTAATGTTAACCTTTTGTTAAAAAGTAATACATTTTTATCACATCTTCACATTATTTGGAATATATATATATATATATATATATATATATATATATATATATATATATAGTGATAAAAATTGTGCGTGTTAAATTTTGATAGTATAAATATGATATATTTGAAAAAGCTTGCATTAGCAATTCAGAAAATAAAACACGTAAGCAAAACATGGTGAGGTCAAAGTGTCTGAATAATTTTTGGTCCCATTTTGTTTATTTTTTTTCTATGAATTTCACTAGTAGTCCGATGTATGAAGATTTTCTTGGGTATAATATGTCAAAGCTCGCTTTATTTTGCTATACTCTCTTACCTAAATTAATTATAGTGTCCTACACCTACTATTAAAACTTAAAAAAAGAATTATTTCTTTCATTTTCTTGGATTAACATTACAGCAGCTAGTATCTAAATTAGGCACGGTCATTTTAAGAGACGACGAAGCATCCAATATAATACACATCCGATATTTTTCTCAACTGTTTACTTTGCAGATGGGAGTTTTACTTACTCAAAAATGTTCTGAGGGCAGAAAGGAAAATGATTGGTTTACAGATTCAACCAATGAAATTGAAGCAGAGGCGGAGTCAGGAAATTTGAACGTGTGGAAGGAATACTTCAGACAGATACGTTACTGACGCTTCGTGGGAGGCATTTATTGCAAGGTAAGTTCATTTACCATGTTTTTTCATGAAAAAAATGAACATCTCTAACATTTAATAAGATAATTAGCAAACAAAGATGCACAGAACAAGTAATCATTTAGTAAATATTATATAGCATGCATTTTCACTTGACTGCTTCATCAGTTGATTACACAAAAGCTGGTTATGACGTAACTGGAGTAAAACATGCTTTTCCAATGCATCCACGCTGTCTGTGAAACGGATATGAGCGAAAAAATAACTCTCCTTTACATTACATCAGTCAGTTAGCATTAGCACTGCTCTCAGGGCAGGAGTACTCAATATTGATATTACTGTTATTTTTAATTAATTGTGTGCTGCTTACTGGGCATGAGTACTCAAAATTTTAATTTATGCTATTTGTAATGAACTGTGTGCTGCTCTCAGGGCAGAAGTACTCCATATTCATATTACTGTTATTTTACTAAACTATGTGCTGCCCTCAGGGCAGAAGTACTCAATATTCATATTACTATTATTTTACTAAACTATGTGCTGCTCTCAGGGCAGATGTACTCAATATTCTTATTAATATTATTTTACTAAACTTTGAGCGGCTCTCAGGGCAGGAGTACTCAATATTCATATTACTGTTATTTTTACTGTTCTATGAGCTGCTCTCAGGGCAGGATTACTCAATATTCATATTACTATTACTTTAATAATCCATGCGCTGCTCTCAGGGTAGGAGTACTCTAGATTCTTATAACTGTTATTTTAATAAACTATGTGCTGCTCTCAGGGCAGGAGTACTCAGTATTCATATTACTGATATGTTTACTGTTCTATAAGCTGCTCTCAGGGCAGGAGTACTCAATATTCATATTACTATTATTTTACTAAACTATGAGCTGCTCTCAGGGCAAGAGTATTCAATATTCACATTACTGTTGTTATTATTATTGTATTATGTGCTGCTCTCAGGGCAGGAGTACTCCATATTCATATACTATTACTTTACTAAACTATGTGCTACTCTCAGGGCAGGAGTACTCCATATTCATATTACTATTATTTTAATTATCTATGCACTTCTCTCAGGGCAGGAGTACTCAATATTCACATTACTGTTATCTGAATAATCTATGCCCTGCTCTCAAGCCAGGAGTACTCCATATTCATATTACTGTTACTTTACTAAACTATGTGCTGCTCTCAGGGCAGGAGTACTCCATATTCATATACTATTACTTTACTAAACTATGTGCTACTCTCAGGGCAGGAGTACTCCATATTCATATTACTATTATCTGAATAATCTATGCCCTGCTCTCAAGCCAGGAGTACTCCATATTCATATTACTATTATTTTAATTATCTATGCACTGCTCTCAGGGCAGGAGTACTCAATATTCACATTACTGTTATTTGAATAATCTATGCCCTGCTCTCAGGGGAGGATTGTTTAATATTCATATTACTATTATTTTACTAAACTATGTGCTGCTCTCATGGCCCATGCATTTGTTTTTATTACAGCTGTGACTGTTTCATGTAGTTTTTCTTCTCTTTGCAGAATAAAATTCTTGGAAAAGGCAGAAGCCATCAGTGGTCCCTTCTTGGAGAAAGGAAATTTCTGGACTTTCTTTGTAAGCTCCTCTAGTTTTATTTGACAATCTTGCTGATATTTGTGCCCATATTATTGCTGATATAAGTGCCCATATTATTTTCCCCTCAAATATTATTTTTCATGAATTTCAATATAGTTGTTTGTAAATGTAAAAAGGTCTGCAAAGGTTTACAGATCAAATTGCACGACAAATAAAGTTTTGTCTCGTAAAAGTAAGAAAACTGATTCTGAGCTACTGTGCTGAAATGAGTGTCAGAAACTCCAATCTCACTTCATGTTACCAGTTACCTGTTAGGTTTGTTTGCATAATGCCAGCCTATGGACGTCATCGGCTGTCCTTCAAATGTCTACTACTCTAATCTGCCCTCAATCACTGTAGTTGTAGTTGAGGCCAAACAGAGTACAGTAGGTTGTAGAAATGGCAGGGTTTAATGATGTATTATGTGTCATTAAGAAATTGTCAATTTTGAGGCAGCTGAAATGTGATTTTTATGATTTAACTAGTAATTATGTTTGCTTAAATTGTTAAATTTCAGATGCTGGGCAGTGAGCTGTTTATATATGTAATGTTCCTGGTTTGCAAGTTTGCTCCACAAAAGAAATTGGTCCAGGAAATATATGAAAATGAGGATGTTCATGATTCAATGTCCAAAACTAAAGACTTCAGGTAAAATAATGTTTTTGTTTTTACCTTTATATTTTTACTTATTTTTTCATAATCATCAGTGTAAATTGAAACTAGACTATTTATGCATTTCAAATGCAGGAAGATGTTGCAAACACTTCTGGAGACTTTGAGAAACTGGCTTTGAGAAGATATCTTGCAAGGCGACCTAGGGCCTGGTTTAAAGGGAGCACGTTCAAACTACAGCAGTTTAATGATGCACCTACCTTTTGCAGCGAAATCTTCCTGTGTATTGTACATGCATTTAATTCAATGGGTTTGTTTGTAATTGTAATTGTTTAAAAAAGGAAAGAAGTCATAATTATGCTTGATTATTTTATTGTAATATTGGACCTGTAAACTGATTATTTTCAATCAACATTTCATTTTGTTATATATATATATATATATATATATATATATATATATATATATTTTTTTTTTTTTTTTTTTTGGCTATTTTTAGAATTACAGGGCTTAATTTCTCTGCATCAGCCTATGAGAAAATTAAGTGGTTGCACATAGATTTACACCCGGAACTTTTGAAATCACATTTATGTATCACCAAGTCAACTCAGGACTTCTCTCACAATTCAGATGGCAATTGTCATTCATATGAACATATGTAAAGAATTATTTACATGATAATTCATGGATTTGAAGATTTATTCACAGTGGAGAAGATAGATGTGTGAACCTATGAACGCACTGCAGACATGGCCAGTTGCATGGTTGTCTGCTCTAAATAAAATGTCATACTCTTGGAATAATAGATTTAAATGTAATAATATAATATTTATAATTTATTTAAATCTCTGGTTTAAAAGGAAAATAGACTCAATATAGCTGAAATGGTTTTCTTAAATTTTATCTCTCAAAATGATGGGTGTTATTAAAAATGTGGAGATTAGCATTAATAAGTAAATGCAATCTCTTATTTACACGAGGCAAACAAAGCTGCTTGGTTTGCATTTTTATTTATGTAATTGTACTGTAGGTCTATAAATGTATAAAAATTGTGTTGCATACCTGTTACTGCCATAATAATGACCCATTTCAAATGTTTACGTGCCTTTCTGGTCTTTTTGTTCTTAATAAGCATCCAATCACTGTGATGGAGCATTTCTGAAATAGTATTCTTGTAAACATTTTAGTATTTCAACATACTAGTTATATATATATTGATCAAAAATACAGAAAAAAACAGTAATCTTGTGAAATATTATTACAACTTAAAATAATAGTTTTCTATTTGAATATACTTAAAAAAATTACTTATTCCTGTGATGAAAAGCTGAATTTTCAGTATCATTACTCCAGCTTTCAGTGACACATGTAACATCCAGTCTATCACATGATCATTTAGAAATCATTCTAATATTCTGATTTATTATGAGTGTTGGAAACAGTTCTGCTGTCTAATATATTTGATGAATAAAAGTTTAAAAAGAACTGCATTTATTCAAAATAAAAAAAATTCTAATAATATATATTCTAATAATATATTTTCTTTACTATCACTTTTTATCAATTTAACACATCCTTGCTGAATAAAAGTATTGATTTTATTAAAAAAAAGAAAGAAAAAAAATTACTGACCCCAAATTACTGACCAGTAGTGTATATTGTTATTACAAAATATTTATATTTTAAAAACATAGCTTCTTTTTTATTATTATTATTATTATTTTTTTTTTTACTTTTTATTCATCAAAGTATCCTAAAAAAGTATCACATGTTCTGAAAAAATATTAAGCAGCAGAACTGTTTCCAACTTTGATAATGAATCATCATATTAGAATGATTTCTAAAGGATCATGTGATAATAATCCTAAAAATTCAGCTTTGCATCACAGAAATAAATGATAATTTAGAGTATAATAAATTTAAAAACAATTATTTTAAATTGTAATAATATATCACAATATTAATTTTTTTTCTGTATTTTTGATCAAATAAATGCAGGCTTGATGAGCAAAAGAAACTTCTTTCAAAAACATTAAAAATAGTAATGTTTCCAAACTTTTGGTCTGTACTGTATATATATATATATTTTTTTTTTTGTAATATGCATGCAATAGTTCGTATATGGTGTTAAACAGTGGTGAAAACGGTTTTAAACGGTTAATTTTGAAATGATTTAATCTCAGGGATGTGTATTAGGACAGCAATTAAATTACCACATTACATTGAGATTTTCATGGGGATTGTGGGAGAAAAAACAATGACATTCTGGATTCAGAGGGCAATAAAATCACAGACTAACCCCTGTAAATGTTGATAATCGCTAACGTACCCATGAGAACCAATTACCATTCGAATACCCTTGGCTATTATGTGCTTTTACCAGGTGGAACCAAACACACACCATTTTTCATTCATCTCCATTTTTGCACCATTTTGCACTCAGCAGCATCAGATGCCTCTTCAGTGTTAGCTCCTTTGATTTGTCCTGTTTCTGCCAGCTCTTCCAGGTAACTGGAAAACAAAATAAAAGATAATACAATAATAAAGAAATTGTCTATTGATTTATAAATTTAATGATGAAAAAAAAAACTGATTACTCTTAAAAATATGAATATCACGTACTCCTGCCCTGAGAGCGGCTCATAGTTCAATAAAAATAACAGTAATATTAATATTGAGTACTTCTGCCCCAGAGCAGCATATAATACACTAAAAATAACAGTGGTATGAATATAGAGTACTCCTACGCTGAGAGCAGCTCATAGAACAGTAAAAATAACTGTAATATTAATATTGAGTACTCCTGCCCTGAGATCAGTAAAAATAACTGTAATATGAATATTGAGTATTCCTGCCCTGAGAGCAGTGCATCGTTTATTAAAATAACAGTAATATGAATACCGAGTAATCTTGCCCTGAGAGCAGCACATAGATCAGTAAAAATAACAGTAATATGAATATTGAGTACTCCTACCCTGAGAGCAGAACGTTACACTAAACATAACAGTAATATGAATATTGATTACTTGTGCCCTGAGAGCAGCACATAGTTTAGTAAAATAACATTAATATGAATACTAAGTAATCCTACCCTGAGAGCAGCACATAGATCAGTAAAAAAAACAGTAATATGAATATTGAGTACTCCTACCATGAGAGCAGCACGTTACACTAAACATAACAGTAATATGAATACTGAGTACTCGTGCCCTGAGAGCAGCACATATTTTAGTAAAATAATAGTAATATGAATATTGATTACTCATGCCCTGAGAGCAGCACATAGTTTAGTAAAATAACAGTAATATGAATATTGAGTACTTCTGCCCTGAGAGCAGCACATAGTTTAGTAAAATAACAGTAATATGAATATTGATTACTCCTGCCCTGAAAGCAGCACATAGTTTAGTAAAATAATATTAATATGAATATTGAGTACTTCTGCCCTGAGAGCAGCACATGGTTTAGTAAAATAATAGTAATATGAATACTGAGTACTTCTGCCCTGAGAGCAGCCCATAGTTTAGTAAAATAATAGTTATATGAATATTGAGTACTCCTGCCCTGAGAGCAGCGCATAATACACTAAAAATAACAGTAATATGAATATTGATTACTCCTGCCCTGAGAGCAGCTTATAGTTCAGTAAAAATAACACTAATATGAATATTGAGTACTTCTGCCCTGAGATCAGTAAAAATAACTGTAATATGAATATTGAATTCTCCTGCCCTGAGAGCAGCGCATCGTTTATTAAAATAACAGTAATATGAATACTGAGTATTCCTGCCCTGAAAGCAGCACATAGATCAGTAAAAATAACAGTAATATGAATATTGAGTACTCCTACCCTGAGAGCAATACGTTACACTAAACATAACAGTAATATGAATATTGAGTACTCGTGCCCTGAGAGCAGCACATATTTTAGTAAAATAATGGTAATATGAATATTGAGTACTTCTGCCCTGAGAGCAGCACATAGTTTAGTAAAATAACAGTAATATGAATATTGAGTACTTCTGCCCTGAGAGCAGAACATAATATACTAAACATAACAGTAATATGAATATTGAGTACTCGTGCCCTGAGAGCAGCACATATTTTAGTAAAATAATGGTAATATGAATATTGAGTACTTCTGCCCTGAGAGCAGCACATAGTTTAGTAAAATAACAGTAATATGAATATTGAGTACTCCTACCCTGAGAGCAATACGTTACACTAAACATAACAGTAATATGAATATTGAGTACTCGTGCCCTGAGAGCAGCACATATTTTAGTAAAATAATGGTAATATGAATATTGATTACTCGTGCCCTGAGAGCAGCACATATATTAGTAAAATAATAGTAATATGAAGATTGAGTACTTCTGCCCTGAGAGCAGCACATAATACACTAAAAATAACAGTAATATGAATATTGATTACTCCTGCCCTGAAAGCAGCACATAGTTTAGTAAAATAATAGTAATATGAATATTGAGTACTCCTGCCCTGAAAGCAGCACACAGTTCATTAAAAATAACAGTAATATCGAGTACTCCTGCCCTGAGAGCAGTGCTAATGCTAATGCTAACGCTAACTGACTGATGTAATGTCAAGGAGATATGAATGAGTACTTTTTCGCTCATTTCGGTTTCACAGACAGCGTGGAAGCATTGGAAAAGCATGTTTTACTCTAGTTACCTCATAACCAGCTTTGCTGCAATCAACTGATGAAGCAGTCAAGTGAAAATGCATGATTATTTGTTCTGTGTATCTTTGTTCGCTAATTATCTTTTAAAATGTTTTTTTTTCATGAGAATACATGGTAAATTAACTTACCTTGCAATAAATGCCTCCCACGAAGCATCAGTAAACATATCTGTCTGAAGTATTCCTTCCACACGTTAAAATTTCCTGACTCCGCCTCTGCTTCAAATTCATTGGTTGAATCTGTAAACCAATCACTTTCCTTTCTGCCCTCAGAACATGTTTGAGTAAGTAAAACTCCCATCTGCGTTTACTTTCACTTAAGACATAACCGACAGTTTTTTCGAACATACTTTCCAAGACGGGTATTTTGACTTATTCTGTATGTTTTTGTCGATACAAGAGCAAAAAAAAGGCAAATTCTGTGTTAAAAAAGTTCTTGAGACCCCTCTCTGCGTGAGCCCTGAACACCAGAATACCGCGGGTGCTGAAATGGGCTTTTCACATCCTTTAAAAACCCATGAAAATGATACGCTTTCGTGACGACACGCAGCAGTGGCCCGTCAACTGTCCTGGTCGACTTTTTAGGCTAGCCTCAGCCAGTCGGTTGAGATCATTGGGGGCCCCCCCTCGGCCGTGGGCCGCTATAATCGTCACCACCTTTCACCCCACTTGCGACGGCCCTGTCCGCATCTACTAATATACAAATGCTTTTTTTCTACAATGTCTCGTCAACTTCTAGGCGCGTCTCACAGAGCTGTCACTCACTTCGAAATACAAGGATTTGGCCTCTCAACGACATCATTACCCCATTAATGTGAGTAGAGTATTGTGGCATGAGATAAATGCTATGTTTCATACCAAATACCATCATGGCCAATGTCTCAGTTATGAATAACGTTACTAATATCGATTTATAACCAAGTATTTTAAGCATAATAGTTAATAGCTATTATAATGAACTAAATTATTGTATGTGTTGGTGTGTGTATAATAATTATTTATAAAAAATCTTTTAATAAAAATTCATTTTCATATATTATTTACATATATTTACCACAATATATGCATAAAGTCTTTTTAATATACCATGAAAAGACACATTCCTCTGTCTTCCTGACAACAGCTGTGCTTTTCTGTGAAGTAGAGGAGCACAGTTTCTATTGTGTTATTAAAAAAGAAAGAAAAAAAACTCAAACTTGGCCTAGAGTGAAATCAATTAGGAGATAATCCTCTATAATCAGATTTGAACAGGTTTTGACGACAAGGCTAAAAATCCCAAAGGCCGGCGCGCTTGACTTGAATGTCGCCACAGGAGCCTTAAGAACGCGTTGCTATGGGGACCCTCCTGAAGGTCAGAGAGAGCGATATATAGTTTCCTGGCCGCCTGCAATTTGGCCGTTTGAAAAGCTGGTCAGTCATCTGCATATCAAATGTGCAAAATGAGCGAGGGAGCGATAGAGAGAAACAAGAGGGAGAGAAGAATGAAGTACAGACCACCTTCCCTGCGTTTCCTCTCTAAAGGCTGAGGTGAGGAAAGGTGAGGGCTGAAAGTCAAGTGTCTCTCTCTCTTTCTGTCTCTGATTGCACCTGTAGGCAGCGTCGACTGGAAGTGACTGATGAAAAGACGGCTCCAGGAACCCCCTCTGCTTAATCTCTCCTTCAGTCTCACAGCCACCACAGCTCTGATCTACGACTCCGACAGGGACATTCTCTCTCACTCCATCTGAATTTCTTTCTTCTCCCTTTTTTGACATCTCTCCCTTGTTCTCCTCTTGCTCAAGCCTTGCATTCTTTATGTTGTAGGAGAGAAAAACAAACTGCTACAGTTAATAACAGGTCTGATGACAAGTACATCTGGGCTGGTAAAAATGAAGCTGATAAAGCAACAGAGTTGGAGAGAGAGAGTCAGAGGGTGTTCATTTCAGATGATTAATTTATTAACATGATACCATACCAGCCAAATATCCGATACAATACAGTTCATACACCCACACGGTCTCATGTTCTCCCTTCCACTTTCTTCACAAACCGCACACTTTCACAAACTCTTAGATCTATATGATAGCATCCGAAAACATGGCTGTGAGTTATGGGTAATCATTTGCCCTCGGATAATCACACAGAAAATTGCATGGAGGTCCCATGATCTCACCCATCATTCATTCACATTATATCTAGAGTGTTTCTTTCATCTTTGATACTTTGGTTGCTTATGTTATTCGAGTCGAGGAGAAATCTAAATTGGCGTATTACTTTCTTACCTCAAGTCTCTGGTCTTATTTTAAACAATTATGCACATCGTGCTAAAGAAGTGAAATGTTTGTTCTTCATAATGTAACTTTCCTCAAACTTGCTTCCCCCTTTAAAACAACTTTTCTTTTTGTATGATGTCACCAAGGCTGCTATTTAGCTGCTAGGTAGACTTTGTTTGAGGCTGCTGTTGTTGGTCACTCAGCCTTTTTATAATCTTGCCAAGCTGTCATTTAAAATTTGTTACAACCTAAAGCATTTCTGGAGCTTAAACTGTAGAGCATGGTGCTAGCAATTCCGAAGTCAACGGGTTTGAGTCTCAGAGAACAAATGAACTGACAAAATGTATAGCTTGATTTGACTGTACATTGGTTAAATTTGTGTACATGTAAAGATTAGAGCAATAAGAGCAAATAAAGTGACTGGGATACATCAAGTTGCTCTCAAGGGTGATATTGACCTTCATTCTCCACCATCTTGGTTCCCAGTTGACAGTGGCTCAAATAAATATGTCCTCATGCCTAGGACAAAAATGTAATCTTCACAAAAATCTACTGCAAATTTGTACCTAATATTCTGGTATTAAACACCCACTTTTCAAGGTCCAATCAATTCTTGACGGATAGATTTTTTTTTTTCCTTTTAAAGCATTTTGTGGTTAGCAAATTGTTTTTCTTTGAAAAACAGCAGGGACACATACAATTGAATGAATGAATGAATGAATGAATTAATTAATTAATTAAATTTTTATTTTGAACAATTAAAAAATGACAGCAATGTGTAAGAAATATCCATTTAAATAAACAAAAAATAAAAATAATACATTTATAGCATAATAATCAACCTAAAATTGATCACACAAGGTATTTATAATGTTACAAAATATTTCTATTTCAGGTAAGTGCTGTTCTTTTGAAATTCTATTCATCAAACAATCCTAAAAGAAATGTATCACATTTTCCACAGAAAGCAGTTTTTAACTTATTTCAACAGTGATAATACTGTAAGACATGTTTCTAGAGCATCAAGTCAAGTCACCTTTATATAGATTGTATCAAGGCAACTTCAATCAGTCAGTGTGTTAGGGTCATGTGACACTGAAGACTGAAGTAATGGCTGCTGAAAATTCACCTTTGTCATCTCAGAAATAAATAATATTTTATAATATATTTTAAAATCAAGCAGTTCTTTTAAGTTGCAATAATATTTTACCATATTAATGATTTATTTCTGTATTTTGATCAATTAAATACAGCTTGGATGAGCATGACACTTGAGACATACTGACCGAATGGTAGTTTATTTGTTTATTTTTCCAGAAATGCATCACATTATCTTTTCTCTTTTTATAACTTCACAATGTTTTCACAATGGATGTATCTGTGGTTCAGTGATAGTAGGAAACTAAATGTTTTAAGGGGATTGTGACGCTAACAGAATAACTTGATAAAACATCATGTCAGTTTGTATGTTCACTTAAAGTTTGTCTGTTTCTAAACCCTATTGTCATGTATCTTCCAGGTTGCACAGAAAGACTATCTCTAGACTCTAGAGCATCCACTCAGCATGTTGATCCTAAACCAACCGTCCACCTCTCGGCTTTACAACCTGTTTTGATGCCCAGTGACCTGAGGTCAATCTTACCTTGCTTTAACACTTCAACACCTTGACATAGCACAACAACAACAAAAATCAATACAACCTTCGTCTGAAGGGATTTCTTCGAGTCCCAGAGGAAAAAGTGTTCTATGGTGTTTCCTTGACATTGAAAAAGATGTCACAGGAAAAAAGGACAAAATTGTTAGTCTCATGGACATGCGCAAACGCTTATGGTCTACCAAACATTATGGCAATAACAGACCCCACAAAGCCTCAAAATTCAATTTGAAAAGTTTTCTCAAATATTCCCCAGTTGACAAGAGTCCTTCAGCAGCAGAATAGCTACCCTGCGTCCACTCATCTCCCCACCCTTCATTTGCTCTTTCAGCCCAGAAAAGAGGAAAAAAGTAAAAATGAATCTGCCACCTCCCTTACTCCCCCACTTACTCTCTTTTTAAGACGGACACACACACACACACTCCTGTTGCTTTATTGAGGCAGCTGCACCCTTTGACCTCTGTGCTTGTGGAATGTGTGTGTGTAAGAGAGAAAGAATGGCGGGGGTCTCTTTTTCTTCATACAACAAAGGCTGTCGGCTCAACAATAGAGTGGCAGAATAGAGTGTGTCCAGAGGGCCAATGAGTCGTTCTAGCTTGCTAAAACGGTGAGGGGGATGGAGAGACAGTGAGAGAAGAGAGAAAAGGTTTCAATTAAAAGAAGAGGAGAAAAAAGATGAGGAATATTTGTTTTGTCTGGGCACCCTCATAACTATTTGACTTCCAATGCAAAGGGAAGCAAAAAGATGGGCCCATGTTTGGTTCGAGACGTGTGTGAGGGGCCCAGTACACACAGCAGGACTGTGGGCCCAATGATTCACTGCTGCAAATGACAGTGTCAGCCTCAAATACTGCCAAATACTGCATTCAGAGAAGGAATGTGTGTGTAGGTCTAGCAGCTGGGCCACAGAGAGACAAAGGTGTTGCGTCACACTTTGCCTCAAAAATATATGCGGGCAGTTTAGCGATATTCTTTTCAGTCCTCTTTCACACACTCTTTGGTTTTATCAATCTTTGTTGCAGAAGGCAGATGTATATGTGTAGTCTACCATCCAGGAATGTTTGATGTGATTCACTTGACAGCCCCATGTTGGGCAGGCCCTAAATCTCTTTATCCTGGCTAAACTAAACCTATAGAATTTCCTCCATATATGCCACTAACAGTCTTAATTAAGGTCTCCAACCTCAACCGATTACACATGGATCTCAATCCTCATACGTTTGCACACAATAACACTGACTAACAGAAAGCGCAGTCCAAACGTTTGGATAGGCCAAGTAGGTTTTGGACAGTAAAATTAAATCCTGATCATTTCTTGGTGTAAATCTACAGTACACTTCAAAAGTTTGGGCTTGATATTTATAATGTAACACATTTCAAATAAATGCTGTATTTTTAAACTTTGTTCATCAAAGAATCATAAAAAATAAAGTACCACAGTTTGCACAAAAGTATTAAGCTGCAGAACTCCTTTCAACATTGATAATAATAAGATATGATTCTAGAGCACAAAATCAACATTTTAGAATAATTTCTGAAGGATCATAGGACACTAAAGAATGTATTCTGGAGTAATGGCTGTTGTAAATTCAACTCTGCCATCACAGGAATTTTTGATCAGATACATGAAACCAACCACTGGTTGGTTCTGGGTGGTTGCCAGTACGTTTCTGTGTGCTTGTTAGGGCACTTCTAGAGGTAATTCTTTTTTGGTCAACAGAGCCCATACCAAGGCCTTATTGTCAAATGCAAAGGTGGCACAGACAGTTCAGTGCTGCTCAGAGGTGGCTTTACAGTAAATGCATTTTACACAGCAGTTTGTACACTGTAAACAGTTATACTAGAATCTGAGTTGGGTCAGAGCAGGCATAAATTACCTTATGTAATTTAGCCTCCAGATATGACTCACATCCTTCTTGTGGTGTAAGTCTGTGGGATGTTTTTGCTTGTTTTATTCTCTTCCAGGTGAAAATCATTAGATTGCACACCTCTCCTCAACATAGCACATGTAGTCATGTCTGTAGCACAAATGGACGAATCACACGCTAGAGCTGAATACTTATAGTTAGGGATTTTTTCAAATCCCCAAGCCCACTAATAATTATAAATCCTCACTAATTATAAATCATTTTTGGGAAAAGTTTTTATTTCATTTATCAGTTCAAAGTGTGTTTTAAAACAGGTGGTCTCTGTGTAACACCCCCTCCTTCCCTTTTCATTTGTGATTTCAGTCACTCCATCCCCTCCTCCTCTCTCTCCTCTCTCTCTCTCTCTCTCTCTCTCTCTCTCTCTCTCTCTCTCTCTCTCTCTCTCTCTCTCTCTCTCTCTCTCCAAACAATGCTTGAAGGAGGGTTTCTCGTCCACCAGCAAAAACTCACCCAAACTCTCCTCGGCTCCTCCCCGACCCCCATCTGCCCCAGCACCTCCTTCCTGCTCACGCAGCAGCTGCCAGGCTTTGCAGGGAAAATGATGCATGTCCAAAAATAACTGATCGCACATTTTTTCTTTCCCAATCATAACTACATCCCCCTGTACACCTCCTTCCACTCCTAATTTGTTCTTTTTCAGCATTTGAGTCTGCAGTGGTTTGGGGCTGTGCAGGGTCCCGGAACAGTATAATGTGCCTCTCTGTTATATATAGCTGTAATACTAAACTGGGCTGCAGTCCTGTATATTACAGCTGTCTTTATTCATTTTCAAACATTAAACTTTCAAGCTTTTTTTGGACAACAAACTGTTTATAAGCAGTTTTTATTACAGTTGTTGAAAGTTTTGAAAGTTGCCATGCGTAAAAGCAAAGTGCTGCGCATCACAATATAGAACATGCAATGCAAGTGCATATTTATGTAAATTGTATACATTGTGTAATTGGTATCAATTTTTCAATCGATTGTACAACCATTCGGTTTTCATTGTATAGACAGTTAATAAACAAGGACCAATTTTTCATTTTTGGGTGACCTATCACTTCCATTCTGGTTTAAGTGCTGATCTAACTTGGGCTAGTATAGCCTCATTGACCTATGTAGAATTGTAAGTAAAGCAGCCTGATAGGAAAACCTGTTCATTTCAGCAGTGAACAGACAGATGGGAGACGGAGGGAGAGAGTTTGGATTGCTACTAAACAGTCCAAGATGTTTGAACGCACTTCTGGAGACATAATATTCAGAGGTGCATACTTTCATAGTGTGTAGCTACACACACACAAACTCACACACACACTGAGTTTTGCTGCCACACAAGGGAATCCCCTTTGAGACCTCAGCTTCATTATGATCTGGCTTACCTCAGCATAGACTGGAGTGTGAGCTCTTTGTTGGCTCTGTCAGGGTGCAAGAAAAGGAGAGAGAGAGAGAGTGATAGAGAAAGCTCATAACCGTGTCAGTATTGAACACTCAAGCCTGTCTGTGAAACATATCCCTCCCTTTTTTCCCTGCACCCCTTTTTGAGCCCCTCTTCTGCACTACTGGAGCTAAACTCTTTGTTTTTATTAATGAATGCCATGCTGTCACCCGTCTGGTGACACATGTAATGCTCACATTCATCCATGTACTAGATTGGCAGGGAACACACACACATGCACGCACACACACACACACACACACACACACACACACACACACACACACACACACACACACACACACACACACACAGACACACACACACGCACACACACACACGCACACACACACACACACACGTGTCGCCCTGTGTGGTTGTGACCTCATAACCTTCTTGTCAAGCAGTATCCATCTGCCATCAGGACAAAACAGGACAGAAGGCGAGAGTAAGACAGAGAGGAGACTGTCAAATGTCAGGCCCTCCCTCCATTCTCTCTTTTGAAAAATACTAATGACTTTTCCTTTCTCTTCTCCTGCCAATATTTTTCATTAAGTCAGCCATTACTGACTAAACTCCGTTGCTTTCACTTCATTGGCATATTTATGTTTTTGTTAAGGAGTGGATAGAAGTGTTTTTCAAATTCTACAAGAGTTCTGTGTTAAAGTAATTAGATGGTTGCTGAAATGTGTTGTGGGACAACACTGTTAAAAATCATAAGTTGGGCCAAATTAAAATTTTAAGGCAACCAGCTTCAGCAGATTTTTGAGTTTGCTCAACTTAAAGGTCAATTAGTTGTACAAACATTTGTGCATGTTCAATCAACATAATATATTAAGTTAAGTGAACTTTTAGTTAAAGTTCCAATTTTGTGTTGACTAGAAATATATTTTTAAATGATAAAAACTCCATAAGTTTGCAAAACCTGATAGTTGAAGCTGCTTTAAAAAAAACAAAAGTTGACAAAACTTAAGTTTAAGGCAACCAGCTTCCGTAGGTTTTTGAGCTCTCAACGGTTTTTTGTTTGTTTTTACAGTGCAGCTTCAGAACTTTAGGTTTTACTCAAGCAGTTTAAAGTTCAGCACAAAACTGTCAATCCAATATGAGTGAATTCATTTATTAAATGCTACTCAGTACAACATTGGTCCTCAAAAAAATCTTTAAATGGAAAGAATCACAATTTCTTTTATTTCATCAATATACTTTTTTATTTTTTTTTTGTAGAACAGCAAGTTTAAATCACAAACCAAATCAAGTCATTTCATACGCAATAAAATTAATTAATTACAATAGAAAGTTTTTTCAAGTTAAGAGCTTATTTGTCACATTAAAAACTTACACAGTTAATTAAATTGGGAAAGCATCAAATAAAAACTATCACAAAATTCAAGTCCAAAATAATGTGCAAAAATAACAACGGGTCCAGTCAAAAATGTATTGGCTTTCATATCTGTCCTACATATCTATCACAAGTAATATAAAATTAACTGCAATGGTGATTTTCAATGGTGAAAAGTGTGTGCATAGCAACTAAGAGTTTGTGGCTCACTGTCTTTTGGTTCTGCATTTTGAATAATGATGTTTGCTTTAAAGTCTGTAATGGAAAAGGTGCAATGTTTTTGACTTCTGTGACCACTGGATGATGAAATCAGATGTGTTTTAAAAACCGCACTGGCTAAAAGATACCTTAAAGTTTCATGTTTTTTTTTTAAATGGCTCCTTATATGTTTGGAGTAATAGGTTGTTTTACAAATGTCCTTAAAGTCACACAATTCACCATTCAATGTTTAGTGACTCTGATGTGAACATAAGCACTTGTGTGATCTGAAAAGGTGAGACTTCAACCAGTGGTTTTAAAGGAGCAGATGCAATCTGTGTAGAGGCAGGTAGTTGGCAATTTCTTCCCTGGTAGTGGCACAATTGGTCATGTTTCAAAAGGACCTCCTGGACAGGGTGTTTAAATCTGCATATCTTGCACTGCATCACCCTAATCAGAAAAACAAAAATACAGCAGTAACGTTAGAACTAATTCTTTTGGAAACAACATAAGATTTTATTTTATTTTTTACCGCAAGGGATACATTAATTCATTGCTGGAGAACAATATAAAATAACAACTTAAAGGGGATAGTTCACCCAAAAATCATAATTATGTTATTAATAACTCACCCTCATGTCCTTCCAAACCCGTAAGACCTCCATTTATCTTCGGAACACAGTTTAAAATATTTTAGATTTAGTCTGAGAGCTCTCAGTCCCTCCATTGAAACTGTGTGTACGGTATACTGTCCATTTCCAGAAAGGTAAGAAAAACATCATCAAAGTAGTCCATGTGACATCAGAGGGTCAGTTAGAATTTTTTGAAGCATCGAAAATGCATTTTGGTCCGAAAAAATAGCAAGAACTACGACTTTATTCAGCGTTATCTTCTCTTCCGTGTCTGTTGTAAGACAGTTCAAAACAAAGCAGTTTGTGATATCCGGTTCGCGAACGAATCATTCGATGTAACCGGATCTTTTTGAACCAGTTCACCAAATCGAACTGAATCGTTTTAAACGGTACGCGTCTCTAATACGCATTAATCCACAAATGACTTAAGCTGTTAACTTTTTTAATGTGGCTGACACTCCCTCTGAGTTCAAACAAACCAATATCCCGGAGTAATTCATTTACTCAAACAGTACACTGACTGAACTGCTGTGAAGAGAGTGTATTTTAATTTCATTGTTAGTACTTCAGCTCAAATTTATTTAATTTAATTTAGCACCTTCACACTACAGAATAGCCTCAATACCCTGTACTTCAGTTAATGAGAACACTTTATAATAGGTTTCATTTTAGTTAAAGGTACACTGTGTAACTTTTTTTTTTATGTACAAAATATAATGCTATAATGAGTGAGTACATCACAAATCCTGCAGTACACCTATAATAAGCGTTTATATTCTATTTTAGACCGAGTGGGATGCCAACCACTATGGAGTGGCTGAGACCTGTGTGATTCATCATATTCATAAACAGAGAGAAGTTGTTCCAGCCACACTGTTCTTCTGCAAGACGCATGCTCTTTTTTATTAACCTCTAGAGCGGCGAAAGTTACATAGTGTACCTTTAACAGTAACTACGATTTGGTGTGATTTTTCTTTGGCAACACTTCTCTTTTCATTATATCAAAAACAAACAATGATTTTACAAGCTGTATGAACTACCTTTATAGCATTTTTGGCCCTTTTTAAAGCTTGCCAGATCATGTTCACAATATGCTTTCAGTGTATAGAAAAAAAAAAACATTCTTTAAAACATCTCCTTTTGTGTTCTATTGCAGAAAGAAAGTCATACAGATTTGAAACAACATGTGCAAGGCTGGATTATGGATAGAACCAGTAGGCCCAATGCCCCAGGATCTCAATTTGCCGGGTACTCCAAAGCCTCAGGCTGCACACCTTAAAACTGCCAAAGTAAGCTGAACACCAGGGTCCTCTGCGCAAGGCCAACCGACATTTCCTCATTTCAGAAGAATATGAAATGAACTGGTGAGTAACATGTGCCAAACACGTCTCAGCTTCTTCTCACTTATGTCTACTGAATAGTTTTCCCCCTTAATTTAGTGCATATTTGTGTAGACTTGCATCTTACACTTTACATCTTTTCAAAATGGTCCTAAATTAGTGTGGGAAAAGGGAATGCAAAATGCTAATTGTTTGATCTATTTAAAATAGGTCACTTGCATACTCTATTCAGTGCCTGATTAGAAAACCTGGAAAATAGACATTCTTCAAAATATATTTTTACGCTCAACAGAAGAAAGAAACTCATCAAGGTTAACTAGAGGGTGAGTAAATGACATGATTTCTGGGTAAACTTTCCAAATAAAAAATAAGCAATGCAAATTATATGTTTTTATACACCTTGTGTTTTTTTTGTTTGGTCAGGCATTGCAGACATCTACTCTATGGGATCTAAGGCGGACTGAACATGAGGGTACGTAAATAACGGCAGAATTTAGACTGATCTGTTCCTTCAAAAGTGGCTTTAAAGCATGTTCTGACTTCCGCAAGATTTGGGATTGAACATCTGAGTGGCAGAGATAGTGAGTGTAAGACCTCATATGTATTCTGCTATTCCAGAAGATCATTTACCGGCAAGGGCAGATGTGTCTGATAGTCTGACAGTTGTAGTCCTAACCTAGAATCTCACAAACTCGGATTTGGAGTTCCTCTGTGCAGTGAGCCAGTATTAGAGTTCATAAAAAACTGTACGTGCTTCCCGTGACACATTTATTTGTAGAAATTTGTATGATTCATAATGTGGAAACAGAGTGTTTTTAATGAACTGCCTTTAGATAAATTTATTTAAATCCCATTAAACCCACTGCTTTGTCGCATGTGGAAAAGGCGGCTGACAGTAGTTAATTAGCCTGTTTAAGCACAGCTCGCTTTTATAATTTTGCATTTTGCTTTGTCACCATCCCGCTTTTCCCTGCAATTAGGCGTGACCGTGCGAGAGGTGCGACGTGAGGGCTGGGTAGCGCGAGCACTAGATGGAGACAGGTACATGTGAGGAGAGTGTGTGGGAACCAGAGTTTAAAAAAAAATATATATATATAATATATACCGGTGTGTATATATATATATATGGGTGCCAGGCAATTACCTTACTGAGTACATGCTCCCATACCATGCCTTATATCATGCAAAATCCCCACTGCCTACCTAATCCTCCTGAACCCCGCTCCCCTCCTCTCTCTCTTTCTTCATCCCTCCCTCCCTCCCTCCCTCCCTCTTTTTTCCCCCATCTTCCCCACGCCTAGCAAAAAAACTCATTTCCTCCCGTGCCTCAAGCAATGTGTGCCACGCTAATTGCGCAAAGGTGGAGTGACACTTTCGTCTGTGTTTGTGTGCAAAATGTATTATATTCACTGCGTTGTTAATGTGTGTATTTGCATGTATCCACTCGTCTAGGCGTAGTTCCAGGGCTTCCTGTGCCACCTGGGCATCTTAAAGTCTGCCAGTCTGTCAGTACGGGAGACCCAGCTGGAACGAGGGCTGTGATGGTGTGTTGGTGGAATCAGTAATGAAGATTTAGTGCCAAGAACATTAGCCGTCTTGAGTTTCAAATCCACCCAAGAGCCCCCAGGGTGCTCAACCTTGAGCTTGTTGCCCTCTATGTGTTTGTGTCTTCGATTGTTCATGGCAAGATACATTTGTGCTCATGTGGAAACTTGATTTGTTATAGCAAAATTTTATGTAGGTGCTTGAGGTAAATGTAAGAGAGATTTGACTGCCATGTCCTTTTTTAATTTTTCTCTGAGCTGCAATTATCATCTAACACCTTCACGTTCATTAACGACACATGTGTGCTTGATAAAAGTATGTGATGTGGTTACTGTGGAAGGTGTGAAGGAGCGCTGAAAGCAAACTAAACCATTTCAGACTCACCGGCAGTGAAATTGTAGTGTCTGGCATGAAATGCACAGTTTTTGGAACAGATTGCTGGTTTACTGCATAATGTGCAGTATATTTTGTCTACTGCTTACTATTTAAAAAAAATAGCATTAATGTTTTTTTTTCGTTTATATTTTAAATAATTTTAAGTAATCTTGAGGCCTCACCCCCAGTCTGCCTCTATTCTCTGGTTAAGAACTGCTGTGGTCTATATTTCCCAGAATGAATTGCATCTTTTGAATTTCTTTGTATTGCAATTCAGTAATTTCATCTTGCTTTCATTCTGATTTAAATTCCTGTCAAAATCAAACTTTAGGCGGAGTGTGGCCAATTCAGTTTACCGGGCTGAGTGTGTGTGAGCATGCAGATACTAGAGGATCAGAGTAGTCTGGAGACACAATCTTCCCTAGAGACTGATTAGTAAACCCACCAAATGCCATTAGGGCAAAACGAATTCGACCACAATCCCTGTAATGTGTAATAAAGTGAATGGAGTGTAATGTTATTACAGTAAAGACCAGACTGTGATATTAGTGGTCTTGGACACACGAACACATGCACACGTCAGAACGTAATAGGCTCTCTTTTCACATACACTTTCTTTTAATAATGACAATATAAAAGTAGTGACTAATGGTAATATTTCTGAGTTATGGTATTGGACACTGTGGACTGGGTGAGGTGACGTTATGTCATGTATGTGATGAAGACTAAACCAAAGCATTAAGCCACGAAAAGAGGCCCATGTGACCTTTTGTGTGGCTGTAATAGATCACATTTTGTCCATAATATTAGCAACCAAGACCCAAGTGATAAATATCCTGCTCTATTGTATGAGAATACAATTCTGAACAATGATAATAATTCAGATTTCCCTTCCTACGTGGAGCTGACTGTTGGGTGTGATTGCAATAAACAAAGATTTATTTCCTTAATGTCACATATCAATGTTACGTCCCTGTGACGTACCGTCACTGCATGCCTCACACATGCATTTAATTAACTGCTAATGAATAATTCATAGTTGAGCCTCAGGGATAATTATAACGATGAGGGTTATTCTGTTTATTTTGCTCTTTATTGTGTTAAGATGTCAATTCCTCTCACTGCATTTCATGCATTTGAGAAAGAAAAAAATCACGCTCTGTTTTTAACCCTAGAAGATAAGGAGCATGGTTAGCAGGATAAAAAAAGACTGTAAGGGGATGATTTGCCTCTCACACCTTATTTTCTGAATATAACTGTTGTAAATAGACTGATGAAGTATGATCATGAAAATGAGTAGACAATCTATGTGCACGTTTCTAATTAGTTCACAGATTAGTTCCATTTAACACAGATTAGTCTGGGTATTTTCATCAGCGCTACAATATTCAGCTGCAAATATTCAATAACATTGATTATATGTATATTCAATTGATTTGGACCATTCACATGAAGATAAACAATGGTCATACACCACTGTACTGCTTTGATCGCCACAGCTGAAGAATCAACAGCTCCACACCAAAACCACAGATATGTTTGCAGTCTGCAATTGAATGTGGTGACAGGAAAAATGTGCACTGAAAATTAATACAAAGAAATGCCTTTCTACTGTTGTTTTCGTGTGATGCATGCAAATACACACCACGATTAGAGTAGTCTGATTTACAAGCAAATGATTTTCATTAAATGGTTATTTTAATGAATCGTTAATGAACTAAGGAATTACCGGTTTGAATCAGCTTCATTACCAAATCAATCACTGATTCGCTTAAATGGCAACTTATTACTTTCTGTCATGTCTGTTTCAAAGTAAAGCCGGTTTTGTGTATTTTTTTTGTGTACAAGGTTCATTAATTGTAATTTATTATTCATATAACAACATGTACTGTAGTTTAAGATACACGCACACATTTTTTTGTGATCGAATATATTTTTAAACAACATTACTTACTGTCTACAAATGTTTTCATTACATACAGATATTTATATGAATACAAATTAAATATATAATCTGAATACTTTTTGATTCATTTTGACCTAAGCGGGGGGTTCATAAATTGATGAAAATCTAATAATTACATTTTAAAAATGTTAAATTCAAATTAATAATAGAAAAATAATCCAAATAAGCAATCCAAATAAAAATATGAAATACTGAAATTTCTGTGTAATTATAGCCACCCCACTTGACCAGTCTGACATATACAGTACATACACGTATATAACATCAGTATGTCATCTTATGCATAACCACGGCTTGATAATGACTTGATAATGGCTTGATAAATCATTTTGATTGGCTTATGTAAAGCATAGACAGACCACTGATTGGCTGATAAATCTGTTTGTGGCTGACATATATCATGTGTATGTCCATTAGACACTAGACTGACCTAGCTGGGATCTGGGCAGAGAAAGATGATGGGTGATGTTGGCTGTAGGCTTTTAACAGGCGATCAATATGTGATTGATGGTTTAAGTAGTTGTTATGACTCCAGAGTGACCTTAGAGAACTGGTAAATCTGGGGGTAAAAAAGCCCTCATCCTCCTCTTCACCATGACTAGCTATTGATTAGTGTTTTTTACATCTGCTGATCAATGCTGCGAGACTGCTCTATAACTCATTTAAACAAGATGTCAATCAGTCCTGATCTATAGGCTGACAGGGGGCGCAAAAGGGGATTTTTCCTTTCTGTGAGGCCTTGTGGCCGGAGTGGGAGCGGAGAATGACAGGCATGGATGTTGTGGGCGTTAGGCTTGTCCAATCTAAACAGGAGCAGCATGTCGGACATGGAGCCATCCACCTACACACATATATACTGCCACTTAATGACAACATTCCACCAATCAGCGTGTCAACGAGCTCTATTGATGCCCAGCCGGTCTTTAACATGTCTGGGCCTGACCGCAACCTACAGAGCTATCTGTCAAAAACTGAGACCCTGCCTCCATTCGCCCACTGTTTACAGAGCGGCAGAATGCAGACAGAAGTGTGGCGCTATGCAGGGGGCGTATGTTTGCACAGAGTCACCCACTGCAACAGAGCCTGATGCATGTTGGGAGAACGTGGGCGTGGGAATACCAGACGGACGCGTGTCTGGCAGGATAGATTGAATGATGGAATAATTGCTAGACGGTTTGAATGAAAGGCAGGAAGACACAACAGAACTCTGCAAAGCGTGTCATGGCTTGACGTGTATTCAGAGACACATGATGTTTATTTAAAGCAAGAAGACAGAAATGAAGAGATATACAGAACAGCTCTGTTTCAAATTGGGACTACATGCTCCTCTGGGACTAGTCTCATAAAGCCAGATTTTTAACTGTTGGTAAAGTTTGGTCCAATTTTCAATTCTGGTCAACTAGTACCCACAGTGTACTTTTTATTCTTTTATTGGAATCTTTATTCTTTTATACCCTTTATTCAACTTTCCATAAGCAATTTCTAATATAATATCTAATATCTAATATAATAATCTCTTTACGAAAACAATGTCATCTAGAATAATTAAATAAATATATAATAATATCACACACTGTTATTCTCAAACAGTGTACAGTACATTAGTATTCAGTAGTATGTTATAGCATGTAGGTCTGTGTGTGAGTTTGTTTGTTTGTGTGTGTGTGTGTGTGTGTGTGTGTGTGTGTGAAAGAGAGATAGAGAGAGTGTGTGCATATATACTGTAGATATTTTCACACAGTATATATGAAAGACATGACATGTAGCCAATAATGGTGTTCCTTACTCAGAATTTGTGCTCTGCATTTAACCCATCCAAGCGCACACACACACAGTAGTGAACACACACACATACAGACAGACCACACACTTGGGGCAGTGGGCAGGGGGAGCAGTTGGCGGTTCGGTGCCATGGGTCTCACCTCAGTCATCCCCCCACCTACAATCCCTGCTGGTACTGGGACTCTCTAACCACACACACACACACACACACACACACACACACACACACACACACACACACACACACACACACACACACACACACATATATAAATAAATTACAGTAAGAGTTATATTAAGCTGGTTGTGTGATATTAAGTTACTATAAATTACCATTTTATGTGTTAATTGTTTGAATTTCCTACAGTATACCTCAATTCCCTATATGCCAAGGGAAGTGCTCTTCATGTTTACGGACAAAGTTAAATTGTGTGGTGTCTGTTACCCGGTTAACAATGCCTTATGGAATGAAATGAGAGTAGAACACATTCACAAGTGCACAAGATCTACATCTTTCCAGGGATCCTTGCATATGTTCATCTGAGTGTGTGTATTTGTTGAAGGAGAGAGGGGTAAAGGAAGATGTGCAGTGTAACGAGTAACATTTTGTGCACTGCTGCCAGGCAAGATTGCTGAAAGGGGTAACTGAACCACTTAATGCACATTTGGGCTCTGCTTCAAAAACTTATCACTCTTGGCATCATAGAGCATTTGGTTCAAATACTTTTTTGATCATCATAGGTGCATTTGAAGGTTCATTTCAAACTGTGTTTTTGGACATTGTAGATCTTACTTTCGATTTAAATAGCATTTTTGGATATTATTGGCACTTTCAGATTTTTTTGTTACATTAAATGTTTTTGGTACCTGAGGTACCTTAATTTGACCAATTGTTTATAAAAAAAATTTATTCAGTAAGGAATGTGTAACATATCGGCTGTCATATGGTTGTTGGTAAGACAAGTTAAATAAACCAATAACCTATGTTAAGTATAGCCAAATATATACATGCACATATATTTTTATTGAAGTTGGCCTACTTGTTGTTTAACACAAATGAATTTAAATGTTAACTTAGCTGCATGACACATGGTATTTTTGTACCATGGTACAATGTGTTAAGTTTCTGAATGCTGAATTTTCCATTTGCCTTTCTTTTAAAGACACATGCATCAATAATTAGTTTATTTCAGTGTTCAAAGTCAATCTACATTTGTGAAGAAAAAAAATGTGCCTTTTAAAAAAAGTTAAAAGCCGTTTTCCATTTTAACATGATATCACTTGATGCAATTATACAGTGCTTTAGATTGGGGCTTTTAATGTTGGTACCCTTTAATGACTTAATGAGTGTTAATTAGTGTCTAATAGTGGGCAGTATATCTGTAACATTAGTTCACTGGTGAGCGTAGTGAATCCGAGGTCTGTTGCACCTATAAAAAAAGAAAAAAGAAATGTACTTGCTCTTACAGTGATGTGGACACACTTTATTGTTTGACATAAAGTTTATCATTCGTAAAATGTTGTCGAGGCAGAGTAACACATGCAAGTGCGTTTGCGTTATGGCGTGAACACACCTTTACTATTGGAGAAAACGTAACGGCCAACTTTGATCATGTGTACTTTAATAACCAATCACATTATATCCTTGACATCAGTGAATTTCAGGGAATGATGTTGTGCGACACTCAGTCGTCATTTACGGACACCATAGGAATGAATGAGAAACGCCGTAAGCTGTATCCCACCTGTCGCAAAAAGTCTGTGACTTCTCTTATAAAACAGCATTTTTTTTTCTTCAGATTAAACTCTAAAAATACTTAAATCCAAAAGTATCGTTTAGTGTAAAACATGTTGAAGATTAGCTGACAGGCTGTTATTTCATTAAATGATTAGCCATTTCCTCTAAAAATCTGTTTATTCAGCATAGTGAAGCCTATCCTCTGTTGACATCCATAAAAAAAAAAAAAAAGATGGCCTCTGGTCTCCTTTCCCACGTAAGTAACTGCTAAAGCGAAAGTGTTAGCATTAGTTGTTAGGCTTTTTTGGCTAAAGGTTGCAGACTTGTCTTCCAGTGGCTTTGATGAGGAGTAAGGGAAGCACAAGACAAACAGGAAGCAGAATTGGGAGCATGAATTACAGAATAAAAGACACAAACACAAACAAACCCAAACCAGTGTGACATAATCATTAAAATTAGGCTGCAAATTAAAAGTAATTATTTTTACCAGTTAGTTTAGTATTATTTGTAATATAGCAGTATTTGTTCATATTTTAAATTAGCTTTTATTTGTATAATTTCAGTTTTCATTAAAATTTTAGCTTTAGTAATTTTGTTATCCGCTTTTGTCGTTTAGAGTTTTGGACATGATTATTGGTGATATTGCGTTTTCTTTTTTCTTTAGATTAATTAGACAATCAAATCAAGTAAAATTTTGTTTGAATACATCTACACTCTATGTAGCTTTTTACTGTTCATAGACTTGTTATATAGGTACCTGTCTTAAAGTTTAACTAGTTTACTAAACTCAAACGCCCATTGATAATCGGATTATCTCCATGACATGGTCCACACAGCTATGTGGCTTTCATTTTTCTGTGCCAGAGAAACAAACGTTTGATAAACAAGTAAATAAATTAAAAGGGGGAAGGTGGGGAAGGGATGACAAGTTTTTCATCAGAAAAATTTAATTTCTCACTTGATCACACACGACAGAGAGCGAGTGGTGTGTTTGTGTAAGTACGTCTTCTCTCATTCTTTGTGTGTGTGTGTGTGTGTGTGTGTGCAAGCACCTGTGAGAGTGTGTGTGAGGGATTATTATCTGTGTTGTCTTTGAAGCATTCATCCTTGAACATGCGTGCATTAAAAATATTTCTCCCATTTTCTTCTGTCTTTGTCTCCTCTTTACCATCTTTTAGTTTCTCTCTCTCTTTGCTGTATCTCTTTCAAATATCCGCTCTTTTACATTAATACACACACAGAGTTTTGCTGGTTTGAGCCTCCATACTGTAAGTACAGCTTTTATTGACTATCCATTGGAGGAGAAAATTATATAAGGAAGAACTAAAGAAAAGATTTTGCTCTTCCTCTGTGTGACAGTTGCTCGCTCTTTCTCTCTTTCTCTCTCTCTCACACACACACACACACACACACACACACACACACACACAGTCGTCCTCTGGGAGTGATGCCCCTGGCAGCAGAGTGGATCTCGTTTTAAAGGGCTTTAATTTTTAATTGAGCTCTATTCTCACCCCCCCATCATTCCTCTCTCCTCTCGTCTTCACTCCAGGCTGGCTCTGAGGGCTACCAGATTTCACTCAGTAGTAATAAATAATTCTAATATCCACACACACACACACACACGTCGACAAACACACCCAGTTTCGTCTTTTTTCCTGCAGAAAAGCCCAGCTGTCAGTGTGGTGTGAGTGCAGTAGTTCAGAAGGAGCTGCTCTTTCTCCTCTCAATAATAAAATATGCCAGTAAAATGTCATCCCCTCCCCTAAGAGCATGGCAGAGGAAACTGATCGATTCACATTAGTTGTTCAATTGACTTTGGCTTTAACCTCCCTACCCGTTCGCTCTCTTTCCTTCACTCTCCTCTTGGACTCTCTCTTCTTCTCTGTTACGTTTTCACTTATTTCAAGGAATGATTCACCCAAAAAGAAATCCTCTGTCTTCATTTACTCCCCCTCGTCCCAGATCTGTATGACTTTTTTCACTTAAAATTCTTTCCCTCTGCTGCAGCTCTCAAATACAATACGTCACACATGAGAACCGGAAGTGTTTGTCATCACTGATGTCATATTTTGGTATACGGTTCACAAGGGTATGATTTTCAGCTAATAAAACCATTCCCTTGTGTGCAGCTATTCGAATGGCTTTGTAGAAATATTATTAATGAGCATTTGTCCACTAATAACTCTTCTTCATCATTTACAAGGGCATCACCGACTACAACGTTTTTGTTTTAGTTGTAGTTTTTGCATTTTGATGAAAATATCTTTGAAATTTACTCATTTTTATTTATAGATCATATTCATGCATCTTAGTCAATTTTACATAATTATTATTTTATTGAAATAGCAAAAATAGTATTATACTTTATGAAATAAATATTTGAACGGGGTTTTTCTTTTTTTATATTTAAGTATAGGTTGACTATATTGACATATTCAGCAGAGTATATTGGTATTTATTTAGTCAACCAGTGTTGTAAAAAAAAAAGATCAGTGAATGATCTGTGAATGATTTTCAACTGTGGTTTAAAAAAGACATGATGCACTCCCTTTCAAACATTAATTTAGCTCTTCCTCTTAATTTTACTCTTCCTGTAAAGGTCTCACTGACTGTTTTAATTTTTATTTTTCTCCTTTTAAAGTCTGTTTGTTTCTCATGATTCGTTCACTGGTTTCCTGTCTTTTCTTCTCTCTTTGTTCTCTGCCCTTCTGTCCCTTTCTTAGGAACAGTACATAGCTCTCTCTTTCTCTCTCTCGTTTCTTCTCTCCTGTGGAGTTTTGATTTGATCTTGCTGCCAGTTCCAATTCGCACCTTCTTTACAGTGATTGCTGTCATTAAGTCCCTTTTTCCTTTTTTTTCCCCTTTCTACAGACGCATACGCAAACTCGCACACACTTTATCATTGTGCCACACTGATGCGTTCGCCGCTTTTGAAGCAACCCACTTTTCTAGCTTAGCTTCTTTTATCTGGTTTAAAAAAAAACGTTTAGACCAGCAAGATTCCAGCTTGATGCCTTACATTTAAGGAAACGTTTGTCCACTCTGCAATTGTTACGGTATCTCTGCGCTGCAGGCACCTGGCTATCTACTGTATTATATCGCGGCTATATCAACGCTGAATCAACGTAACGGCATCATTCAGGGCCGATGTGCTCATCTGAGCGGCCTGTTTTTTCAGATGGGATCCCAATTCAGACTCTTGTTGTAGAGAAGAGAGAAACATGTGGATGGGGATGTGTGTGTGCTCATGGGGAAGGTGGAGAGTGAGGTCAGAGGTCATTGTAAGAGAAACTGATGGCATAAGGTCATGGGGGAGGTTTGTTGAGGTTAAAGGGAGGTTTGGTTAGTTGGGGTTTAGGGGTTAAGCCTCTGTAGGATTGAGTCTAAAGTTAATATCCAGGCAGCCCACCAGCCCTAGGACACGCAAAAACCACTCTCGGCCCAGTCTATGAATCAACAACGGGTCCTTTGACTCCGATCCCACAGCTCAAACATTTGTGAGCATGTGTGTCTTCAGATTAAATTCTAGCTGGGAGTTTCCCACTTCATTTTATATCCCTTTAAAAAAAAATCTGCTGTTAAATTCCTGTAAGGAGACATGCTGCAGCGTGATCCTGTCACCTATGTTGAGTGGCATTCTGTGGGTATTTCTATCTGGATGGCGCCATTTACCAGCCTTTGCGGCCGTACCCCTGATGTCACTCCTCCTTAGACACACACACACCCTCATATGCGGCTCTTTTAAAACAGGAAGCCGGAGCACCACATTTCACACACTGTGATGTAGAGCACATGGCAACATTTATCTTAAACCTTAATTTCTGTCTAATTAACAAAAACGAGATTTACAACTGTCTTAATTTAAACCACCGTTACACATGCTCCACACATGTGTGCATTTATTTGTCGTTGCATGTGTGCATTTATGTGAGCTGCTAAGCAGTAGATAGAAGACATAAATTCTCACGGTGTCATTGCGGTCACATTAATAAAAGCTCACTTTTGAGTGTTTGAGTGTTTATGTGACTTTTGGGTCATTCACAGCTTCACATCAGTCTTCTTGTTCTTTTATGGGTGCTCTTGTTGTGTGTGAGTGTGTGTGTGTATGTGCGTTTTTTAGAAGGGGGCACCATTGGTGGTCCTGGTCCACCTGTTGCAGTTCAGACATGACTGAAAAATTATTTTTAGGGACATTTATGTTTTGATTAATTTATATTTATATTGTTCTCTTTAAAAGTTATTTATTTTTAGTTTCTGTGTATAGTTTCATTATATTGAGTATATTAAGTTATTTTTTTATATATATATGGAGTTATTTGCTTATTTTAGTTATTGATTTATATAATACCCCCCCCCCCCCCTTATTTTTTTTAAAGCTATTCAGGTTATTTTTTATATTTATGTATAAGTATTTATAAATTTAGTAAATCAAATAAATTTGTTAGAAATAATGAATCCTATTGTCTTCCACAGGGAAAAAAGTCATTTTTTTTTTTTTTAGTTTTGAGTGCAATAAGTGTGGCTAGATGTTGATTTTAAAATAAATAATCTGCAGGAAGTTCAATTCAACCAACTAAATTCTGTGAAGGGTAAAATAAAAATAAAAAAGAAATCAAGCAGTATGTGTATGTTGGTTCACCATTTAGGAGTTTGTGTGTGAATTCTACATGTAATTCTCTCGAAGCTTGTCGGGACTCATTATGGCAGGAGGAAAAAGCAATATCTGACATGAGCTCTAATCTCCCATAAGACCTTATTGGCCATATACCACCACACAATCTGTGGCCTTTAAAATATACTCACCTCTATAAGCTGAAGAGTTTGAGTGACTGAGAGAGCTAGTGATAGAGCGAGAGATTGTGCGTTATGGGTTGAAAATCCAGGAAAGGAGGGAAAGAAAGATGGAATGATTGAGTGGGACAGGAAAAGAGAGAAGAGGCGTTTGTGCTGACAGCTCCTGCAGTCTCTGTGGGGCTGGTGTCTTATCCCTGACATTTGGAACAATATTGCGCTAATATGAGTCTACAATACACACACATGAACATCCCTGTCTCTCTCTGTCCTGCGGGTGTGTGTAAGGGGAGGTAGAGTTTTCTCTGTAAACTATCCTTTGTTCTTTTATAGAATAAGATTGATCTAAGGCTGTTTTTGTGCATTTGAGCAGGTATAATGTTTTTCTCCTTTTCTCTCTAGGTAAACTCTGTTCTGCTTTGTAGTTTAATTGAGTGTTATGTCCATATGGATACAATATATGATGTGAAAATCACATGAGCAGGAAAAAACATTACACAAAAGGCTTTCACAGTATGTGTGTTTTACTCATACAGTATTTTACTATATTGCTATTGCAGCTAAACACACAGCATTACTGTAAAAATGAGTAATACAATAATTAATTTATTGTCTGAGGTTTTTATACTTAAAGAAATGTGTTCTCCTAGCACAGCTTAAATGGATATAGTAGTTATTGCAAACCTGTGAGACTTTGGTTAATCTTCCTAAGAAAAATTTAATTTATTGAAACCTGAGAGGTTTCTGTCCCTCCATTTAAAGACCAGGTAAGCAAAAATCCCAAAATGTCATAAAGGCATTGTAAAACCAAGTCTCGTGAAGAGAACTGACTGCTTTAAATGATGAACAGATATAATTTTGACTGTTATTTATATCTAAACAATGATGCATAGAGCACATCAAATATGGTAAACACAGAAGTCAGTGAGGTTTGTTCTAGAGTGTGACACACGCATGACCTTCATTGTTTACCATATGAGCCGCTCTATGTATGTATGTTTATATATGAATAGAAGCTCTTTTTTAACTACTCCCAGTGCAAAGACAACTATAAGCTAACATTTCTTTTATTCAGTGCAAATGGTAAATAGGGAGTATTTGGGTAACTTATTTGAAAAAAAAAAAAAATTTTGCAATTCTGTTTAGTCCCTTTTCCAAATCGCACTCTTTGTGACAATTTTGGGACCATTATTGGTACAAAAATTACACGTGACTGCTGAAGAACTAAAATTGAAATTAAAACCATAAAAATATTTAAAATAAATATGTTTATATAAAACATATGTAAAACAAAAATATGTTAAACTACTAAAAATGACAAATACACATCACAAAATTTTATTAAAAACCTTTTTTTTTATATTATTAAAAACTATAATACTGTCTCAATGATACTAAAATAGGTTGAAGTGGTTGAAAATCCAAAATATATATGATGGTTCTCCCCCCAAAAATTACCCAATCACCCAACACAGCAAGTTACTAAACCTAACAACAAAAGCAACCATAAAACTGTGTAAATACAACTCGAAAACAGCAAAAAATTCAACCTTATTAATTATAAAATGAAATGAGTACTAATATAGAATTTACTCTTTTCTTTAAATTCTTGCTTTAACTAAATAATTTAATGTGGAAATTACATGTTTTTCCGTATATTTACTTCACCACAAATTCATTTTTATCAGCGTACTAGGCAACAAAGATAGTGATTTTTGCAGTGTGCAGATTGTGAGAAGATTGTGAAAACACATGCACACAAACTGTTCACTGTAGTGGAAAGAGAAAGAGATTTTCTTCTTTGTTCTTAAAGTGCACTGTCGTGGATTTTGTCCACCATCCAACACATAAACCAGCGTAGCGTTAACAGACCATGTGTCTGTGGGTGTGTAACACATCATTTCAGAGAAGTATGAGATATTTTGTACAATGATGAATGTGATGTGTTTTTCATTGCTGTATTTATGATTTGGATCTTTGTGTATGTGCAGCATGTTTGTAGTTAGGGAAAAATGTGCTGTAAAATGCTTCCAGAAACTACAAAAACTGCTTTTGGGGATGTTCTCAAAAATATTATCATATACAAGCAATACTGTTTTATTATTTAAGAATTCACTATAGATAGCGAAGTAATTTTTTACAAGAAAATTATATATTTTTGTGTTTTGAGTTGATTAGCTGATTGGCATGTCACCATATTCTAATTTGTTGAGATGGTGAATTGGTGGGTTTTTGTTAAATATGAGCCAAGATCATCACAATTAAAAGAACCAAAGACTTAAACTACTTCAATCTGTGTGCATTGAATTTATTTAATACATGAGTTTCACAATTTGAGTTGAATTACTGAAATAAATGAACTTGTCCATGACATTCTAATTTTAAAATCTGAAATTGCCTACATTAAGCAAAATGTAATAAGTAGTGACTAGATGTAAAATGCACAGTGGTTCATGTTATAGACATGTTTAGGTTTGTTGGCTGAATATAAAAACAGATGTAAAGTCTCCATCATATAAACCAGTGTGTGAGTGTTTTAGTGCTTGGTAAAGTACTGTTTCCTGCAAATGTCTGTGCAGTTTATCCAAAAATAGCTTCATCAAGCTTTAAAAAGCGCAATTTCCCAATGTCACTTTTTACATTTTAGGCAGAAATAATTAAGGTGTCCTTTCAAATCTAATTCCAGGCCTTAAATTGAATGCATTTGTGACAGGTTTAATTATGCAGATATGTACCTGGAAACAGCGTTCTTCTAGTTTCTCCAAATTTGTGGATGAAGAGAGCGAGTGAGTTTGTTCAGTTAGCTGAGTGTGCTCAACTAATTACAGTTGTGAGCATCACGGCACTAGAGTGCTAATATTATTCCATACAACTCTGTGTGTGTGTGTGTGTGTGTAGACATTAATTCATACAGACCCACTAAATGAGTCTGTTTAATTAACAGAATATGGAAGTCCATGTTCACCAGAATGCAAAAGCCATCAATCACATACTAGTGCACATGGAAAACACACTTTCTTTCTCCGGCAATATGGTTTCCATTAGGTTTGAATCTCAGAGCTTTCGGTTTTCAGGACCGAACACTACAGTATGTGTGTTTGTATTTTTGTGCATGTGCCCTCCAGCCAGTAAGTGTGTGCGAGGACCGTGCGCATCCTACTCTGCGTGCTTTTGCTTCATAAAAACGCCACTCAACTTTCTCATACTCCATACTCCACAATGAAAAGCAGCTGTGGAGTCTATTTCATCTGTCTTTCTTACACACACACACACACACACACACACACACACACACACACATCTGTGCCCTCTGCCAGCTGTTATGTGCTAACTCGTGAAAGAGTTAGTTTGAAAAGCAGCAATAGCAGTGTTAATGTTTGCTTTTGTGTTACGAGCATGTGTTTGATCTGTAGTAACATTTTCTTTTGTGGTGTTTTTGCAGTGGGCAGTTCTTGTTCTCCATCTGCTGTCGGAGTGAAGTGCTGCAGCCACAACTTGTTGCCTCAGCCACTGATCCCGGGTCAGTTGTTAGTGATTATTTATGTTTCAGTATTGATCGATCCCTCAGCCTGATGCCTCTCTAATCCTGTGCTGATGAATGTGGTGATGCCTGCAGGGGGACACCAGATAAATCAGTGTGTGTGTGCCGATGCACGTACAGTATGGAACACACACTGATGTACAGCAGAGAGCTTGTCATAATTATGTTGCGTCAATGGCAAAGCCTGGTGGGTGAATGAGAGGCTATACACACACACAAAAAAGATGAGTCCAATCCATCTAAAATTTCAAAATTCTGGTGTATCTGAGACAGATAACTTGTGGTGTGCGGGAGTGATTTTTACATGCTTTCCAAATTTTTATGAGGCCTTTCTAATGTAATGTGTCCTACTCTGCCAACACTTTGCTCTGTTGACTGTCAAGGTATCTCCCATAAGACTACAAGCCCATGCATGATGTTGTCACAAACACAGCAATAATATCAATTATTTTCACTGCCATTGTCACTGTAAAAAAACACTAGCTAAGAACACAAATTATATCACTCAACTTTTAATCAAGTACTTATGATGGTGGCATTTACAGATGGTCTTGTGTTCCAGTTTGCTTCAAAATAAACCTCAGACTTGGACTTTTGTGTGTATATGTGTAATAAAAAACAAGTAATCATACAAGTAATAATAATAATAGTGTTCAAAAGTACCAAAAATACAGATACAACTGTATTATTTTTATTAATATTTAATTAATTAATTGTTATTGTTTATTTCTTTGATGATGAGAGGCTGAATTTTCTGCAGCCATTACTCCAGTCTTCAGTGTCACATGATCCTATAGAAGTCATCCTAATATGTTCATTAATTGCATGTTTTTATTGTTTTATTATATAATTTGACTATATTGTTTTGTTTATATTATTTATAGTATATATAAACTTATTCTGACTTTATTAATTATTTCATTTTAAGTTTTTGCTTTTTTATGTTTTGGCAAATCTGAGACATTGAGATCGTCAGTGGGGAATAATCATTGCTTAGGGTTTTTTCTTTTCATAGGAGAAAGTTCTTAAAAGCAGGAGACTCTACATTTCCTCTCAATTCAATCTCATAGCTGCCTAGGAGAAACAACTGTCACATTGAGACAAGATCTCTCATTTATGATTTGTTCTTTCCTTTGACCGGAGACAGGTCAGATCCCTCTCTGATTCACGTAATGAGTCGTAACTATTGAATGTTTCTGTTTCAGGAGCTTAAAAAGTCTGAATGGAAAAGTCACAATATTGCAGATAATGAAACTATTGTGCACGGAAGATGCAATAGTATGCGTTATACACATAATTCTTTCCCTCCTCCTATCAGGTTAGTCATTTGAAGAGGCGCAGGTGCTGTGCTGAGGGTCGAGACGCTGATTCAATCTCAGCCCTCGAGAGAGAGAGAGTGAGAGAGAAAGAAGATGAGTGTGAGGAAACAGACAGGAAGAGCAAACGCTGCAGATGAAAAAGAGGTGGGAGGCTCACATCTCGCAGGTGGAGGACAGACAGACAGACAGGAAGACAGGCACCATAAGGTGTTTATTTGGTTGCTAGAAAATGTTCGATATTCCCTTAGGACTCATACTTTGTAAATAGCCCACTCGAGGGAAAGAAAAAGATATGGAATCCATAGGGAACTCATGTATTTCATCTCCCCGTCTCACACATGCAACACACTTGTAATGAAGCTAAGATTGGATTTACAGTAGTCCATATTTCAGCTCACACATATATAGGTGAGCAGACATCCATTCACACATACATTCATTGTGGACATTACTGACCTGCAGCCCACTCATGTTGCCACGCGCTTTCACAGCGACTGATCTTATCTCTCTTGTCTTCCTCTCTGTCTTTCTGATGGTTTCAGAAGGCAGAACCCGCTGCGTGAACAGGCGGTATTACCATACAAATCAGCGAAGCATCTTCTCAGCGTCTGCGCCACATGCACACAGAAACGCACTATATCACTCACTGATTTCAGATTCAAACATCAGATGCAAACTCCATTCTGTTCCCTTGTAACTATGAAGGCCAAATTGGATCATGATTATCATCACACATAGACAGGAGATCCCTCATACACAAATAATACACAACACCAGAGACTGACAGACAGATAGACAAGACAGACAGACAGACCGACCGACCAGACAGACAAGACAGACACACAGACAAGACAGACAGACCAGACAGAGACAGACACACAGACAAGACAGACAGACCAGACAGAGACAGACAGACAGACAGACAGACACACAGACAAGACAGAATAGACAGACAGACAGACAGACAGACAGACAGACACACACACACACACACACACACACAGACAAGACAGACAGACAGACAAGACAGACACACAGACAGACCAGACAGAGACAGACACACAGACAAGACAGACAGACAGACAGACAGACAGACAGACAAGACAAGACAAGACAAGACAAGACAAGACAAGACAAGACAAGACAAGACAAGACAAGACAAGACAAGACAAGACAAGACAAGACAAGACAAGACAAGACAAGACAAGACAAGACAAGACAAGACAAGACAAGACAAGACAGACAGAAAGACACTCAGATAGATAGGCAGACAGACAGACAGACAGACAAGACAAGACAGACAGACAGACAGAAAGACACTCAGATAGATAGGCAGACAGACAGACAAGACAAGACAAGACAAGACAAGACAGACAGACAGACAGAAAGACACTCAGATAGATAGACAGATAGACAGACAAACAGACAGTTGCCAGTGTATTATGAGAGCGAATAAAATGAGATGGCAAGTTTGTGTGTTTGCAGAAGTTACCAAAACCAGATTTTTACATCTTTGAAGTTTGAAGAACATATGATCTTTGTTCCTGCAAAGCTCACTGTCATAATGCAAGAGCATCATGGGTGGTTGTGTATATGTTTGAAGTGGTTTTTAGTGTCCTGTGTGGTTGTTAGGGTGTTTAAAATAGGAATGCACAAACATTTTGACTGAAATTTTGAAAAGAAACAAACTTAATAGCTTTGATAATATACATTTTAGCATGGAGAATACTCATATTTATTGTAGACTGCCAGACATTTGTACTTTTAATATTTTATGTTCAGTTATAGATGTAAATTTATTTATTTATTAATTTTTTCTGTTTTTTTGTTGGTGAGACGTGTACTTGCACTGATGTGTGATGAGATGTCTTATTCAAATACTATATCACATATTTGCATTTTCCTAGCTACTCCTCTGGATACTAGCTGATTAATAGTGTTTTCCATTCGCAAACAGATTGCACGCATACACTTGTCTGATCCATACATTATACAGACAGTGAGAGACTTACACAACATCTCATGTAATATACATTTTTTTTTTCATTATTAAGGCGTTTATGAAATTGTAAAATCATGTTAATTGAAGGGCATTTACATTAAAATGGATAAAAGTTTGGGGTTAGTAAGCTTCTCTAATGCTTTTGAAAGAAGTCTTTTATATATGCCCACCAGGGCTACATTTATTTGATTAAAAATACAAGTAAAAACAGTGTGAAATATTATTATGAATTGTTGTACAATATATATATATATATATATATATATATATATATATATATTTCTTTTTTAATATGTGTTAAAATACAATTTATTCTTGTTAAGGAAAATCTAAATTTTCAGCAGCCTTTACTCCAGTCTTCAGCGTCAAATCACTCTAATAGGCTGATTTGGTGCTTCATTTCTTATTATCAATGTTTAAAACAGAGCTGATTAATGTTTTTATAGAAACAGTGATACATTTTATAGCATTGACTAATAGAAAGTTCAAAAGAACAGCATTTGAGTGTTGTTTGAATCAAAATTGTGGTATCCTGACCTCAGGGTCTTTTTCTTTTCAACATCACTGATATTAACAGAAAGGACCAGGTGACAGATGAGACACAAAAAAGTAGGAAAGAGTCACAGAAGATATTAATAACAAAATCGAGACATTCATTCGAGACATTCATTAAAGACGGAGGAAATGGGAAAAGAAAACAAACAAGACGTCTGTCCGTTGCTCTCATTGTTTGTGTGTCCAGTTTCTAACAGGTCGCTCTGCCCCTTTACGCAGCAGATGGGAGACAGAGAGAGAGAGGGAGGAAGAAAAAAAAGAAATGGAAACAGGAGGGAAGATTTATATCAGAACCAGTTAGGATTCTCCATCATTGCCACAGCGACTGGTTACCTGGCAACGGGATACACAATGGTGTGGTAACCGTGACGACAGTGTAGTGGTCTGTCTGGCCAAAGACAAAGATTTGAGATGGAGGAAAGGTGAAGTGTGTGTGTGTGTGTGTGTGTGTGTTTGAGAGAGAGAGAGAGAGAGAGAGAGAGAGAGAGAGAGAGAGAGAGAGAGAGAGAGAGAGAGAGAGAGAGAGAGAGAGATAGAATCAGTCTATTTACTTTTTAACTCTCAATATATCCATTCATGAGACTGATATTATTATTGACACAAACACACATGGACGGACAGAGTATCCCTCTCTTTTTCATTCTCTCTCTCTCACACACACACACACACACTTACACAGTGTAGTTTATTGACATAACTGTCGAAATACAAAATGCCATAGAAAGGCAGAGTGTAATTAATGAACGTGCACACAAACACACAGTGTGTTTAATGTACGCTGACAGGTGGATCTACTTCTCTTGTCAGTGAAGTTCTCTGTAGACATACATGCTTGATTAACGGCTTGTGTTTTATGTGAGTCAGTGTTGTAGTACAAAACAAAATGAACAAACACAGCTATATACACACACAGACATCTGTGTTTTATACATGTAATATGAGCCAATTGTGTGTGTGTGTGTGTGTGTGTCTATTTGTGTCAGTAGACAGTCACATAATGGTTTTTATTCAGGAATATACCAGGCAAAACTAAAAGCCAATGGCCAGGAGGTTTTACAGTATAGTGTCAAGTTAACACACACACACACACACACACACACACACACACACACACACACACACACACACACACACACACACACACACAGTCACCATCTTCTGCCATCATGTTTTTTGAATGTTTGAAAATTGTCCAAGCAGACATTGGAAAGAAAACTCATCAATGAGATTTTGTTAATATTGCTATTGTTTCTCCTGAACACCAAAGCAATTCATTAAAGCAAATGGAGACTTTTATGTCTCAAGCTTTTGTAAGAAAAAAAGACCCAGGAAATTTCACATGTAGCTTCTCTGTTGAAATTTCTTTTGAAACTAATGTCTCAGACTGGGCGCCGATTTGCCAAGTTGCTAAATTCTGCAATCAAAAGTAATATGGTTTTCTGATCTGAGTTGGTTTAGGATGGTCTCCCAGCCCGGCCAAGCTGGAGTTTAGCTGGACAGTCAATGGGTCTTCCAACTAAAGGGGACTCCCCTCTAAATCCAGCCAACAGAACAACAAACCACCTTAGACTGGTTTAAGATTTTTTGTTTTGTTTTCAGCAGTGCCACTAAATGTGAGGCTAATTATTTAATCTAAATGTGCATGTTTTTCCTTGCTGAACATGTTTAATCCAGTATAAAAGGTTAAAGTGTATTTATACATATCATATACCTCTCACACACGTCTTTGAGTGAACAAGACTTCACCTTCATCCTGGTTCTTATTATCAAAGTGCGAGAGACTGAAGCGGGTCATGACCTGAGACAAAAAGGAAATTAAAAAACGGAGGTACATATGAAGACAGATGAAAGGGAGAACATGGAGAAAGATTATTCATTTCCATTTCTCTCACTCTCATATTCTCGTTCTCCGACTCCGGCTTTATTCGGTTTCAAAGGCTTGTAGCGAAAGAGAGAGACTGAAAGAGCCTCTCCTCCTCTAATAAACACACAGCGCTCCAAGCCGTTTCCACGACAACATGTCTCACATGTGGAGTGATGGAGGGTGGAAGGAGAGATGAAGAAGGGAAAATGGAGGGGTGAAGGAAACCAGCTCTCTTCTGTGCTTCACCGCTTGTTTGCGTGCACGTCTCTCTGAGATGTGTGTTTGTTTAGTGTCCTCACTCTGTTTGTCTCAGTGTCAATCCAAACATGACATTTAGTTTCTCAAATTTTCATCAGAACTCACTCCGTCTGTAAACATCCTGGGCTGCTCTCATTTCTTTCCTACTACAACAGTTTCCATGCATTATTTCTTCATAAACACCTGTATGAATGTGAATGTGTTTTTTGTTCACTTTCCTCGCAAAGACAGCTCAGATGTTTTTTCTTTCATTTGCTTTAATATTACTATTGCATTATTTAATTGGAAGCACCACAGATTATCAGGAATGTGTTTATGTGAGTATATACTGTATGTACACTGCCTGGCAAAAAGAAAAGTCACAAATACTTAATGTTTTATGATTAAAGTTGCAGACGCTTATATTTCATTGGACTGCCTTTTGGTTTAATAATGTTTTGGCATTGTTTCAACAGCATTATGTAACGTCACAATGTCTATTTCCATCAAGACTTCCCTAAAAACTTTTCTGCCAAGATCTTGAATTGACATGGGAGAGCTGAGCCACTCTGTAATGTCGACTCCAGCACATCATCAAGACTTTCAATAGGGTTAAACCCAGGACTCTGTGGTGGCCAGTTCATACATGAAAATGATTCCACATGCTGAATGATTCACTATTTCACAATTTGGATGCAATGAACCTTGACATTGTCATCCTTGGAATATGGACATGGGCACATCTTCCAACATGTTTTTTTAAAGGGATAGTTCACCCAAAAATGAAAATTATGTCATTAATAACTCACCCTCATGTCGTTCCAAACCAGCAAGACCTCCATTTATCTTCGGAACACAGTTTAAGATATTTTAGATTTAGTCCGAGAGCTCTCAGTCCCTCCATTGAAACTGTGTGTACTGTATACTGTCCATGTCCAGAAATGTAAGAAAAACATCATCAAAGTAGTCCATGTGACATTAGAGGGCCAGTTAGAATATTTTGAAGCATCAAAAATACATTTTTGTCTAAAAATAGCAAAAACTACAACTTTATTCAGCATTGTCTTCTCTTCCATGTCTGGTGTGAGAGAGAGTTCAAAACAAAGCAGTTTGTCATATCCGGTTCGCGAACGAATCATTCGATGTAAAGGATCTTTTTGAACCAGTTCACCAAATTGAACTGAATTGTTTTAAACGGTTCACATCTCCAATACTCATTAATCCACAGATAACAAACAGTACACTGACTGAACTGCTGTGAAGAGAAAACTGAAGATGAACACCGAGCCGACCCAGATAACGAGCGTGAAACAGACCGACACACAGGGCGTCTGAACCGAACTGATTCTTTTGGTGATTGATTCTGAACTGATTCTGTGCTAGTGTTATGAGCGCGGGTAAACCGAAGGCTTGAATCAAGGGCAATCATCACAAATGACGCCATTACGTTGAGCACCAACGAACCGGTGAACCGTTTTCTTCAAGCGGTTTATTGAATCGAACTGTCCGAAAGAACTACTGGTGATCCGAAAACCGATGCAACCGGTTCTTGACTCGTGAACAAGTCATTATCCCAATAGAGTCGGTGTTCATCTCTCTCTTCACAGCAGTTCAGTCAGTGTACTGTTTGAGTAAATGAATTACTCCGGGATATTGGTTTGTTTGAACTCAGAGGGAGTGTCAGCCACATTAAAAAAGTTAACAGCTTAAGTCATTTGTGGATTAATGAGTATTGGAGACGCGAACCGTTTAAAACGATTCAGTTCAATTTGGTGAACTGGTTCAAAAAGATCCGGTTACATCGAATGATTCGTTCGCGAACCGGATATGACAAACTGCTTTGTTTTGAACTCTCTCACAACAGACACGGAAGAGAAGACAATGCTGAATAAAGTCGTAGTTTTTGCTATTTTTGGACCAAATTTGAATTTTACAAAAAAAATTGTTACAGGTCCAACTCTCTAAACATTAGGCCACAGCTGTGAACTGTATTTGCACGTTTGTGTGTTTTGATATTAATATGAATTGACACATTTGTACATCTTGAAAATGTCAGTTGTATTTTTACACATTCTTGTACATTTAAATAAAATATTTTAAAATATATTTGTAAATGTGTTATTTGCATATTAAAATAAAATCTGTAATTTAAAACAAAGTGGTTTCAAAATATGGTTGTATTAAGTCATTTTTAATAAAAATACTGATGTTAATTAATATAAATAATTAACTCAACTGTTGGGTAACTTTTAACCCAACAGGATTTTAACCCAATGGGTTGGGTTGAAATAACCCATAGATGGGAAGCTGCTATACCAACCCATAGTTGGGTTATAGGTTGGGTTATTTTTAACCCAACATTTTTTAGTGTGTTGGAACGACATGAGGGTGAGTTATTAATGACATAATTTTAATTTTTGGGTGAGAATTGAAAAGCTGCACAATGCATCAGTCACACAAACACACACACACACACACACACACACACACACACACACACATATATATATATATATATATATATATATATACATATATAATAAAGCAGCACCGCCACAGATTATTATTTTTTGTTAGTACAACACAAGATAAACTGTAAATTTAGACATACATCTTTTGCCTCAATCTTGATGTTTTCCTGATAATTTTACAGACACCCCGAGTCCTCTCTCATAATTTGACAGAGCGATTGGCGTCTTGATTGATGTCGTTTATCTTTCATTTCCTGCTGTATTGATTTTTCCATGGCGTGTCACTCTAGTTCATTTCCTTTTTATGAATCATGATTCATAAAGCTACAGGTGGCCATTATTGGTAATCATTACACACTTAGGTTGTCAAGGGAACTGAGTTCATTTGAATGGATACCTGGGGGTCGGGGAGATGGAAAAATCTTGACGGGGAGAGAGGGAGAGAGGGAAGCGTGAAGGGGCTGGGGAGACAGATGTGTGTCCTCCCAGTATATTATGCTTTTGTGTCACAGGCAGGTAAATCCACACCTAACGCTTCCACTAACACAGTCGTGGTCGTCCGGTGGGCTGTCAGCAGCAGTATGCTGCGGTCGAAAAACACTACAATGCTCTCCTGTGATTCACATTCATCAAAAGCGGCTGCCCATGTAAAAGGGAATGGACAAAAACCTGTGGTTGTGTAAATGTTATGAACAAATGTTCTTAAGGGCAATAGTTGAGTTCTTTCATCATTGCCTGCATTTGTGTTCCAAAACTGATTGTGTCTTCTGATTGTGTCTTCTGTCAAACAAATATGTTTTCTAGCAATATTCCCACCTATTTGTTCTAGAGAAAAATAATATTGTGAAACTGACCCTTCTGCTGTGGCTCTCAAATAAAGTTTGTGTTTTTGCAAAATCACACATTGTACATTGGGTGTAGTGTATTACATGAACCAGTATTGTTAAATTATAATTATCAGCTTTGACTGTATTGTATTTTTCACTTTTCATACTTAGGGACTGTGAAAAGCCAAAAGCCCTTTGCCAGCGTATGATTTCCTAAGTAAGTTTGTCAAAGAGACTAACAACACTTAGAATATATATTTTTTTGTGTTTGTGTTGTTGCTGTTGTTGTTTTTTTAGGTTACCCCCCCAGTCACTGCATGTTGTTGTTGTGGAAAATATTCTTCTATTTATGTGCTGCACAGATGAAAAAGAGTCATACAGGTTGAGGGTGAGTAAATCACAATTTTCAGTTTTGGGAAGAACAGTTTGAGAGTTTTTTAAAAATTTGAGATTTTAGCTCATAGTGATGTTCTCAAAATGTGCTACGTTAGAAGTAGAAGTAGAGTGCTGAGTTAAAAGAAAACCCTTTTAAACAGGAACATTGCAAGCATTTTTTTAGTAATGTTATGCTAACCTTTAGACGGTCCTGTACTCGCGTAGAGAAAATGTCTGTGTGTAAAACTGAATGATACATGAAATGCCTCGCTATGCATTTTGTGAAGATTTGGAGCTCCACGTTGAGATTCCTTGCAGCATGAGCGCGGTGTTGTGATGGAGAGATGGCTCCGCGCTCAGTGCCGTCTGTCTGAGCGAGAGGCCTGCCTCTGATGGGCCCGCTGAGAAATGAGCTGCTTTTAATGAAGTGGCATTATTAGCAAAGAGGGACAGATAGCTCTCCTCCGGGAGATACACGGCTAATGCTGCAACATACATGGAGCGAGAGAGATGGAGAGAATAGATCAGAGGATGAGAGAGTGATGGAAAGATGAGGGCTGATATGATAGAGAGACTTTGGGAGAAAATGAACAAGAGGGAGAAATTTTGAGGGCAGCTCTTTAAAGGGAGATGCAATTTGTTTGAGTCTTAGTATGTATGTGTGTGTGTGTGTGTGTGTGTGTGTGTGTGTGTGTCATCTAGAATGGAGTGCTAAAAGCTGTGGTCTGAATTAGGCCAGTGTCCATTAATAATGAATTTCCAAAATAGCGCTATCACAAATCAAACTCCCTGGACACACTGCAATTTAGGAGCAGTACTGAACACAGCTACATGCTGTACAGCACAGATACACACACACACGCATGCATGCACAAACATCAATGTGCTGAAATGTTCTGATGCAATATATGAATGCTTGAACACACAGCACATTGCACACACACACACACACACACACAGTTACGACTTGATGGAGATTATGACACAGCCAGTATAATGTGCTCAAAACCCCTACCAAATCTACCACAATGCCACTGATTGCTAATCAGATCTTTTGCGTTGCACACACACACACACACACACACACACACACACACACACACACACTTTCACTTTCTTTTCTATCATGGTGTTTTTATTTTATTTTTTTATCTATTGATTTTTATTGTTTTTATACTTAGCTAATGGTATATTTCACCCTAGTTCTAAATCTGATCTTCACAGATGTACATTTTTTTACATTCTTATTAAATATATATTTTAAATGTTATATATCTTGTTTTATCATGTTTTTAAGCAATTTTCCTTGAGAACAGTTGGCTGCCTTCCACTATATACTGTATGTGATTTCAGGTTTTAATGTTGTGTAAAACTGGCCCTGCACATCCAGTATATTGCAACACAGCAGCTCATTTGTGGTCACATAATAAAGATACAGTACTTTGTTTGTACGAAATATAATTATTGCCTTGGTGATTATAAATAATAAAGATGCATGAATAGCAGAAGTTCTTGCAGTTGGAGTGTTTACACAGCACCTCCAAGGTCAAAGTTGCAGGAGCAGTAATGGAGACAGTGAGTAGAGGTTTGATCTAGCTGCGTGTGATTTGAACTCCACAGCAGTAGTGGGTCAGTCGGGTTAATCCAGACCCACTCACTCACTCCAGCTTGCCTTTTCTCTTTCTCCATCTGTTTCTCTTTCACATTTATATGTGTTCTTTTCTTGTGTTGTAAATTTCATCACATTTACAAACAGCAACTCCATGTATAATTGTGGCATGTTTTAATTTGATTGATATACATAAAATACTGCTAAAAAGTTTGGGTTCGCTAATATTTATTTAATGTTTTTTTCCCTCCCTCTTATGTTTACAAAGGCTGCATTTTTTTTATCAACAACAGTAATATTGTTAAATATTTTAATAATTAAAAAAGTTTTCTATTTTAATATATTTTGAAATGAAATCCTTATTATTATTATCGATGTTTAAAACAGCTGTGCTGCTTAATATTTTTTTGGAAACCATGATTTCTTTTAGGTCTCTTTGATGGATAGAAATGAACAGCATTTATTTGAAATAGAAATATTTTAAAACATTGTAAGTCATACTGTTTTTTTTTCTTCATCAATTTAATGTGTCCTTGCTGAATAAGAATATTAAAAAAAAAAAAAAAAAATATATGAAGATTATATGAGGGAGAGTAAAACAAGGAAGGAACCAATAAGGTACAAATGTCTTAAATTAATTTTGAATCCATTTTTAAATCATTTTCATTTCAAGTTTTTTAATTCCTTGCTTTATTATTGTGATTATTTTTTTATTTTTTTATGTTAATTTACTTAATTTTATGTTAAGCACTTTAAATTGCCATTGTGTGCGAAATGTGCTATATAAATAAACTTGCCTTGCCTTACATAATCTTTTTTTCTCAATATTTACAAAAATGACCACATTTGTCATTGAATTAAATAATTATTTTCCATTAAGGTAATGAGAGGAATGCATCTGGCAGTAAGGAAACATCTTTCATTGTTTGACAGACATCAAGACCCTAAAACGCAGATGAGGTTGAGCTGAACTGTGGGGTTGATGGAAGGGTCACGACTAAATCTCCATTTCTTGATTTATTTTCCATAACACACTCTCCCTCTTTTGGTTGTCTTTTTTTATGTTAATAGCTACTATATATAGTTGGTGTGCTAAACTCACATTGTGACCACAGAGCTGTGAAGTATAACAGTATAATGGAGCAGAGCTTGTATTGTGCCTCGGGCTACCTGTGTGCTTATGACAGCATTAAACTGGGCCAGAACCAGCTGGAGACAAAACACAGACAAGCGCTAATGTGATCACAGAATCACGGATTTCACTTTGTTCCACTGATTTCACAATTTTTTTTAAAGGAGTTCATTGTGGTCATCAAGGGTGCATTTATTTGATCAAATATACAGGAACATTTTTTATATTGTGAATATTACTAAAATAACGTCTATTAAAGATGTCTACTAAAAAATAAATCTATTACTATTGATTTATTATCAGTGCTGAAAACTGTTTTAGGAACCGGTGATACTTTTTTTCAGGATTCTTTGATGAATAAAAAGTTAAAAAAGAGCATTCATTTAAAACAGAAATATTTTCTAACAATATACACTACTGTTCAAAGGTTTGGGGTCTGTACGTTTTTATTTTTCCTTTTTTGGAAGAAATTAAAACTTATTCCGCAAGGATGTGTTAAATTGAGTGATAGCAAAGAAAAGATAAGAAAATATTTATATTTTAAACAAATGCTGTTCTTTTTAACTTTTTATTCATCAAAGGATCTTAAAAAAGTATAGCAGTTTCTAGAAAAATATTTGACTGTTGCCAACATGGATAATTCTAATAATAAATCAGCATACAATGATTTTTTAAGAATCATGTGACACTTTATACTGAAGTAATGGCTGATGGAAATTAAGCTTTGATCACAAAAATAAATTATATTTTAAAGGATATTAAAATAGAAACTGTTTTTATATTGTAATAATACTGCACTTGATAAAGTTGTGGGTTATTTTGTATTTATAGTAGAAAGAGAGAGACAACAAAAAATTATGAGGAAATAAGTTCCAAGGCAGATTAAACTTACTGACCCTGTTAGGCCATGACTTCATACAGTGAATGGAAAATCATGTTTTATCTGCAGTTTTATGTATCTTTTGGGATGTTTCCTTTTCCAAGTGAATATGAAATCAAAACCCTGAGGGCACATAATTATTGTCTCTATTCAGATCTAAACATGCAAAAACGTCTGGGTTTTCAGGTTACTGTTAGCTAGTAGTACAACTGCTGATTTAACTCAAATGTTGTGTTATTTAAGTATATACACACTACCAATCAAACGTTAGGAGTCAGTTCTTTTTTTTAATAATACAAGTTTTTTTTGTTTTTATTCAGCAAGGGTGCATTCAGTTGATGAAATGTGACAATGAAATAATTTTTGCAAAAAAGTTGCAAAAGATTTAAACTTTACGTAAATAATAAAAATAAATGTTTAAAGAAAAATAAAAAAGAGACTGCTTTGCCATCAACATAAATAATATTTTTAAATTACATTTTAAAATATATTAAAAACTTTTTACGGTTGTGTGTGTGTGTGTGTGTGTGTGTGTTCAGCTTGCTGCAGTGTCTTAAAAGTGAAGTGACATTCAGTCAAGTATGGTGACCCATACTCAGAATTCATGCTCTGCATTTAAAGTGCACACACACCCAGAGCAGTGGGCAGCAATTTTATGCTGCAGCACCCGAGGAGCAGTTGGGGGTTTGGTGCCTTGTTCAAGGGCACCTAAGTCATGATATTGCCAGCACGAGACTCAAACCCACAACCCTAGGGTTAGGAGTCAAACTCTCTAACCACTAGGCCACAACTTCCCCATTCTTTAAGAATCCTGCAGTGAAATCAAATACTGACTTCTAAAGCTGCTTTTTGTTTTGTAAAGATTATTCAATCATTTACTCAGTTGCAACAGTAATGTCATTGAATTATCTTCATTTGAGGGCTTATCTAGGCAAATATTAATATATGCAATTAATTATAAGTAATTTGATTAATTAATCGGCATATCATGTAATTACCATTTATAATCGATTGACGGTTCTAGCCCATAATTAGAATTAGCTTTTATTATGCAGTGATATGGAAGTGAATGGGAGATCCCTACATGCTAGTGTGCCTGAAGAGAGAGAAAAAGCATGACTGTATGGAATATACAGTATGAGTGGACGTTTGACACTACTTGTGTTGCAGCACTCCATTGTGTGTGTGTGTGTGTGTGTGTGTGTGTGTGTGTGAGAGAGAGAGAAAGAGAGAGAGAGAGAGTGATAACAGCATTGAGATCAGTCTGCTTCTCTTGACTCTGTGCTGCTGGGGCTCCTCACTGAGATTGGTGTGAATTATACTAGCGCACCATTTCCATTTCCAATACAAGAGCAGATGCACAGCACCCACCCCGGGAGGACGGACTGGAGGTTTAATTCCATGCTGTACGTTTAAGTGTGTGTGTGCGCTGTTGAATATTTAATGAGACAAAACCATAGGTGAATATTTGATGATGACATGTGTCCCATATGGAGGGTTTAAAGAGCACCACACCCACAGCTCAAGAAGTGTGTGTGTGTGTGTGTGTGTGTGTGTGTGTGTGTGTGTGAGAGAGAGAGAGAGATAATGAAGGAGGGGGTAAATGAGGGAGATCACAGGAGTGTGTGTCTGTGTGTTAGAGATTAATGTGCACTGATGTGTCTCAAATCTCCTCCCAGCTTCTCATATCTGTCTATATCTTTATTCTTCCCCACGTCCTTCATTCTTATCTGTCCTTTTGTTTATCAGTCTCAGCTCCTGCTATCTGTCTGTCTCTGACAGAGCTCTCTTTTAATTTGCACTTTCCTTCTGTCCATCACTTTTGTCCTCTACTGGAGTGTTTTTTAATGCAGTTTTGTGCATTAGTGCATTATTCTTTGACTTTAATCAGCTTTAGTGTTTATTAGACACTGTGTACAGTGTGTATCTGATTTTTGTAATTATCTGCATATACTATTTTCTCCTCTACTGTCAGTTTTCAGCAAATATGAATATATTTCATTAAACCAAGACTCTGAATATCTAATAAACTTTTAATTCCATGACTTAATTTATAACAGAATTAAATGTTTTATAGATTACTGGGTGGATTACCAAATAAACATTTATTCTACAGATTTAGGTCTTTTTATTTTCATTTTTATTCAAATTCAAATTATTATATGAATATACAAATATGGGAAATAAAATTCATTTCAGCAGCTGTTATGCATGTGATTTTACTATCTTTAAATTAATCTTTATATCTACATATAGTATCCACCAGTCTATCTTTCATTCTGTCAAATTTTGTCCATTAGTGCATACACCTGCCAGTGTTGCATTTAAACACTTATTATTATTATTTTTCTTTAATCAACTTTAGTGTTCATTAGCCGCTAAATACAATGTATTTCTCTCTCTCTCTCTCTAGAATGTCAGTCTGTTTCTAGTTCTTCTTAATCTGACATGCTCTCTTGATTGTATATCAATCTGAGTCTGTGTCTTTCTCCCTGTGGACTTCAGTGCAATTACTCATATCTGAAGCAGAACATACATGCACATGCACCTATAAACACACACTCAGAGACACATTATTCCCAGCACCAAGAGAGAAAATACCAGCATCTGCTGTGAGAGAGAGACATTAATTAACCCCGCCCCTCTGCTTGTGACGAGCCCCTCTTCACCCCCCTGCTTTAATCCACACCTGAGCCACACACACACTCAGTCACAGAGCTCATGTGTGTTCTCTCCAAGAAGTTGTGGTTGTAATGTAAGTGTCAGCTGTGTGGATGTGTGACTGGCAGCTACAACATCATCACAGTGAGCCGGGGCCTGCAGTGAGGGAGCGGAGCGGAGCGTTCACTCATACAGTGCAGTGCAGAATTTTGGCCTCCTTCCTCATTGGCTGATCAGAAATGTAATATGTTATAATGATATCTTGCAGCTAATTAAAAGAGTTTTTCTTAACCAGTTAATGCTTTGTTAAATTAGTATGCTAAGTTGTTAGCTTGTTCTATCATTCTATCAATTGTTCTAACTATCATTCTTTCTATCTATTAATTTATTGTTATCTGTTGTTTTATCTGTTGTTCTGTCTATCATATATCTATCATTCTGAATTCCTGTCATTCTGTCTGGTGTTATTTGCCATTCTATTTGTGTATCTCATCTATCCATCTATCTATCTATCTATCTATCTATCTATCTATCTATCTATCTATCTATCTATCTATCTATCTATCTATCTATCTATCTATCTATCTATCTATCTATCTATCTATCTATCTATCTATCTATCTATCTATCTGTCTGTCTCTATAGTTTGACATTTGATGTTGCTAAGTTAAAAATCTGTAGCACACTCAAATGGTAGAATAGTTAATTTCATTTAGATTTGACTTTTTTTGGTTTTGAATGAAGCCTAAGTATACTGTAATTATAATCAATATTTCTCTGAACTCATCTGCCATTTTGGAATTATTAATATTATTATTTATTTTTTTTGAGCTTGTCATTATGCATTCTAGTATTGCCTCCTCTGCAATGGATGTCATGTTGAGATGTCTTAGAAGACAGCATAAGGCTATCTTCATATTGTGAGCATACATATGATCCTTTAAAATGTTGTGTAGGTAGGCAAATCACTAGGTTTTGGAACAGAGCTTGAGTGTGCCAATTTTTGAATGGTGACTCAGCCGCACCACAATCTCTATTCTGCTCTCTCTATGACTCTAATTGTTACCATCTCATCCTTTGTTCTGTTCCTTTCTGCTTCTGTCTCTCCAAACCATGTATCCATCCAAAACCCCAAATGCCATTTATATATGTGTGTGTGTGTGTGTGTGACTGCAATTACAATCCCAGAGTTTTGGAGAGCAACCAATAAAACCAATGAGAGAGAGGGAGTCCTTTGTGACTTCTCTGATTTTATTATTGCTGCTTTATGAGATTTTTCTTACTAATGGCACATTGAGCCTCTCGTTCCCCGTGTGTGTGTGTGTGTGTGTGTGTGTGTATGTGATCCTGGCAGCATCGAGCATTAGAAAACAGCCTATGAGGATGTGGAAAAATCCCACCGGTACTTCATGGTGAAGGGGAGGTCATTGCATTTCTGTGTCATATTCAGATGTCAGGCAGTTTTGGAGAACATGAAGATTTTCCGAATGACCTTGGACAGTTACACAGGCTCACGGATGGGAAGATGGAAAGAGTGAATGAGATGTGTGTGTGGGTACTGAGATCAAACCTCTCTTTGTTTCTCTCCTCTGCTTTGACTGACAGTTCAAGGAAATAGTCACACCTATGACTATTAAGCGTGCACTTCCCGGGCCCTGCAGGCCATTAACTAGCAATTCAAATGTTTGCAAATACTGCACGTGTCTGTGTGTGTGTGTGTGTGTGTGTGTTTGCCTCCCTCGCATGCAGATTAGTTTACGTGCCCATGTTTTAATTATGCTCATCTTTTTGTGTGTGTGTGTGAATGATTTGATTCTGTTGCTCAGTGCTTAATATATAAACAGAGGAAATGTCTTCTGACATCTTAGGAAAACATAACTGTTGTATGTGAATATATGTTTTACTTAAAAGATGTATCTTCTTTTTTGCAGCATTGAATCTGTTGTTGACAGATGACATCTCAATCCTGCAGTTTTAAGTGTTTAAGAAGTGTGTTTGGGTTTGTGTGTGTGTGTGTGTTTCAGGGTCATACCTTGCCTCTGGCTCTTGGAACAGTAGTCAGAATAGGGCAAGTGGTAGAATGTTGAACGGATAGTAGGCGGAGCACAGGAAGAGATTCACACCTCTGGAATGTCTTTACTACTGTTTGCCATTGGGAATATCTTCTGCACTCCGTTTTCTCTCTACGTTCCTCTCCCTCGCTCCTGCATTCCTTCAGACAGTGAGAAACAGATGGGGCTAGACAGGGTGTGAAGGCACACCTGGTTTTCATCCACTGAGAGAGTGAGAGACAACATGAGCAAAAAGAGAACAGACATGAAAATACAGAAAGGGTAAAAAAAAAAGTGGAAATGTTTCGTGATCTCTTTCGATTATAGTTTACATGAGTTGGGATCCAGACAGACTTTCCTAGGAAACGTTTAGTCATGCTTACAGTTTACAAGGGCATTGTGGGGCATGGGGAATATTTATATACTTAAATGAAGAGCAGCATGTATCCTCTACTATCTGTGACATCCCACAATCCTGTGTGAGTGGAGTAAAAATGCCTGATGGAGCAGTTGAAAATAATTATAGTCACTGAACGTTTGCTTGGTTATCTTTAGCGCTCTTGAATTTCTTCTGCGTGGTCTAGTCTTGACATGGCATGCTTGTTTACAACTGGTTCTTAGAAGGTGCTTTCATGTTAATGCCCTGTCTGCATTCAGTTTAGGACACAGTCAAAGTGTTGAACCGGTAATCCCTAAATTGGTTGCTATAGTGATTTCCCAGCAGGCTTTGTGATAAGGAGAGATATTGACTGAACCTCGACCAGAAAAAGCATGTCGTATTATGTCTTAACCTTAAGATTATTTCTGTTTATGGCTTTACATATCCTGCTGTTTTACCTGTCAGTAAGAGTTTGTGCAGGAGAAATGGTGAGATGTACGACCTGCTGTAATGTAAGATTATTGGTTGAGTTAGGTGATCTGAGGCATAACTTACAATTGGCCAAAAAGAAATAAATCATTATTTCTAAAAACATATATTTAAAAAAAAAAGATAAAATACATTTATTTCATTTGTTTTTAACTGTATATAGTATTTAACTGTTCACACTATACTGGTATAAATTTTAATTTAAAATTGCATACTCATTTTTATATTTTGTTTACCTTTGCCATCTAGCGCTCACTTGAAGTTAAAAACACTAATAATTTAGTAACGATTAATTTAATCTTTAGAAAATTAATTTCAGTAATTTTTACTGTTTCATTTTTTATTTTATTTTAGAATTCAAATTTTATTTATATAAAAAAATGTATAATATGTGTATAAAACATAATATGTGTATAAATAAATAATTATTGGCTTATTGGCTTGATATTTCAAATACGATAGTGTAGAGAAGGTGAGAACATGCACAATGGTCAATCAGTGCATCAAAGATCCAACTATTAAAGAAATAGTTAATAATTGCTGAAAATTTACTTCCACCAAAGGATCCACTGAAGTGAATGGGTACCATCAGAATGAGATACCAAACTGCTGATAAAACATAATGTATTGACTCTCGTTCTGACCAGAGTTGCCAAGTCCGCTTATTATTTATTTCTTAGGGCTTCTTTTTTTGTAATGTTGCGTGAAAAAATATTCGCTGTATTCTCCAATGCATTGATTGACACTCTGTCTGCTCACAATTAAAGGTCATTTAGAGCAATAATGTAAGTGCTGCAGTGTAACTCATCAAATATTCTGCCTATCATGTTCAAGATGAAGGAGTGTGACGCTGTAATACAAGTGATGATAGTAGATGTAATAGAGGAGTGGGAGGGATTTTTTTAATAAGATAATTTTTAATTTGTTTTTGTAATGTATTATCACGGGCTGTTAAAAAAATAGACTTATAGTAATATATACAGTATATACATTTGGTTTGAATATATTTTATTAGGCTATGTGACTGTTACAGCTCCCCTTTGAAGCTCTTGTGTTCTTTTCCTTTTCCATCTCTCTAATCCGATTCTGGAGATGAGTATTGTTCGCACTTTGATTTTTGTAAAATAATTTCTGTTTTTACTTTTTAGATAAAAGAGTAATTTCAGTTTAGTATGTTCCAGACTCATTTATTGTTAATAAATAATTTATATTAAATATTATTGATGATAATAAATCTTCAACAAATATTGGGCTTGTTTTTGAAGCTTCGGTTGCTTATTTGTCTTGCGAGAGTTAGCAACAGTGATTCTGACGGCATCCATTCACCACAGAGGATCCATCGGTGAGCAGGTGGTGTAATGCTACGTTTCTCTGTTCCAATGAAGAAACAAACTCATCAACATCTGAGTAAATTTTCAGCAGTTTTTTTTTTCATTTTTGGGTGCCATGGTTCCAACAATTCACAGCTTGAGTGACTATGCAGACATGGTGCTCTGAACTCAAGCATCTTTTGCAGATCTTTTGAGTTCCAATTTTCAGCGTACCATTAAATATTTGATCATCATTTAATGTTAATAGCATGCACTGCATAGTGGAATATACAATCTGTCTCATATCATATCAAATCATGTAGCAGTGCTTGTTTTTCAGGCTATGGAAGCAGCCTAATAAGATGAATAAAGAAAATAAATGAATACTGAAAGTGTATTCATGTCTGGTCTTGTATCTGAGTCTGTTCACTATACACTTAATATTGGAGCATTTCTGCATGTGCATCTGCTTAGTTCTTGTGATGAAGACTTGACATTCATCTCCTGTTGTCTGTAATTTCTAAACATGTTATGTTATGCATGAGTGAAGACTGCACATGCAGTATACACATTCCCCATCTGAATATGTAAATATTAATGTGGCCAGACAAATGCATATGTATTCTCTGTGTGTGGATCAGAATCTGTGTATTTATGTTATTACTTGTGTGATAATCTACTCCTGTGTATGTAAATTTTTGGTTGTGTTGGATATTTGACCACTTGATTTAGATATTTTTTATTCATATATCAAAGTTTCATGCAGAATAAATCTCTCTCTCTCTCTCTGTGTGTGTTTAAAATTGCAATTGTGCAGCAGCATAAGTGTGTTGTTATGTAAAGACCAGGTCAGTGAGGTTGCACTCCACTTAATGGGTTAGTGAAGCCACCACAGGATCCACAATGAAGCTGCTGCTTGTATTGTGATGAAGCAGGAAATAGTGGTTTCAGGGTCAAGCAGTTTGTGTTTAGAGACAGAAAATGACATTGAACAGAAACACTTGAAGAAGCAAAATATGACTAATATTTTGTATTTAACATGTTATCTTTCTCTCTTTTTATCTCCCTGTCCACTTTTACAATTTAATGATCTGAATATGTTTTGGTTTTAGTCATAAACATTTTTCTTTGAAAATTTTTCACTCACCAGTGGTTTGTATGCTTTGATGTATTGCTCTTTTGAATTGATTCAATGTAGTTAGTTTATTTATATTAGCTGTGTAGTGAAGTGACATACAGCCAAGTATGGTGACCCATACTCAGAATTCGTGCTCTGCATTTAACCCATCCAAAGTGCACACACACAGCAGTAAACACACACACAAGCGGAGCAGTGGGCAGCCATTGATGCTGCGGCACCCGGGGAGCAGTTGGGGGTTCGGTGCCTTGCTCAAGGGCACCTAAGGCACGGTCTTGCCAGCCCGAGACTCGAACCCACTACCCTAGGCTTAGGAGTCAAACTCTCTAACCACTAGGCCACGACTTCCCCAAAGCTTGTAAGCTACTTAGCTACAATCACAAGGGAAAGGGTTACTCCACCCAAAAATGTATCATTGGATGGTAAAATATTTAAAGACACTACCACTTTAAAAAGCTTAAATGTGGTTAGCTACATTTTGTTTGTAGCTATAGTGCATAGCTTACTAGTGTTGCACCTATCTTGAATTGCACTGCAGATGTAATTTAAAGTAGTTAAACTCTAGCCAAGCTAACTATTTTTGACTAAAAGTTTAACTACCTTAAAGGGATACTCCACCCCAAAATGAAAATGTTGTCATTAATCACTTACCCCAATAAAAGATTTTCAGAACGCAATTTAATATATTTTGTATGAAAACTGGGAGGCTTGCGACTGTCCCATAGACTGCCAAGTAAATTACACTGTCAAGGTCCAGAGAAGTATGAAAAACATCATCAGAATAGCAACGAGAATATTTTTTCTGTATGTGAAGAAAACAAAAATAATTACTTTATTCAACAATTCCTCTCTTCTGTTTCTCTCCACATCACCGTAGCAACATTTTGGAAAGCAAATTGTGTAAGCTATTCTTTGTCAGCCGCGATACAAGGATACATTTTAAATTGAACGAAAACAGCTCATCCGTGCGTACACTGCTTATGTCCAGCGGATATTCTCCAAAATGTACAGAGAGGAGATGAATTGTTGAACAAAGTCATTATTTTTGTTTTTCTTGCGTACAAAAAGTATTCTCTTCGTTTCATAACATTACGATTGAACGACTGATGGCAGAAGGACTATTCTGATGATGTCTTTCATACTTTTCTGGACCTTGACACTGTAATTTACTTGGCAGTCTATGGGACAGTCCCAAGCCTCCAGGTTTTCATACAAAATATATTAAATTGTGTTCCTAAGACAAACAAATATTTTCGGGGTCTGGAACAACTTGGGGGTGAGTGATTAATGACAAAATTTTACTTTTTGGGTGGAGTATCCCTTTAAGGTAGTTACATTTTTAGTCAAAAATAGTTAACTTGGCTAGAGTTTAACTACTTTAAATTACAGCTACAGTGCGATTCAAAATAGTTTAAACACTAGTTAGCTATGCACTATAGCTACAAACAAAATGCAGCAAACCACATTTAAGCTATTCAAAGTGGTAGTGTCTTTAAATATCTGATTATATAATTTATTTAATTGACTTTAAACATGGTATGGTTGTTGGTGCCAGACGGGATGGTCTGAATATTTTAGAAACTACTGATCTACTGGGATTTTCACACACAACCTTCTGGGGATTACAGAGAATGAATAGAAAAAGAGAAAATATCTAATGAGAATCAGAGGAGAATGGCCAGACTGGTTTGAGCTGATAGAATGTCAACAGTAACTCAAATATCCACTTCAACAAGTTATGCAGAAGAGCATCTCTGAACGCACAACACATCGAACCCTGATGAAGCAGATGGGCTACAGCAGCAGAAAACCACACTGGGTACTGCTCCTGTCAGCTAAGAACAGGAAACGGGGGCTACAATTCACAAAGGCTCACCAAAACGAGACAATAGAAGACTGGAAAAAGGTTGCCCGGTCTGATGAGTCTTGATTTCTGCTGCAACATTCAGATGGTTGGGGCAGAATTTAATTTATCCTGTCTTGTATCAACAGTTCAAGTTGGTGGTGGTGGTGTAATGGCATGGGAGATATCTTCTTGGCAGACTGTGGGCCCCTTAATACAAGTTTAGCATTGTTTAATCACCACCACTCACCTGATTATTGTTGCTAACCATGTCCATTTCTCTATGACCACAGTGATGGCTACTTCCAGCAGCATAGTGTGATCCAATGCACTTTAATGAATCCACCTTTTCAGAGTGTTTTTGGTGATTTCCTTTAGCTTTAAAGCTCTTTCTATTGCAAAGCTGTGCAATACAATATGACAATAGACAATGTTGTTGGATTTTGCCTCACGAGACTTTAGAAAAGTTTTGAAATTAACTGGGTAAAAAGCTAAGCAACTAAGGTAATAGCTACTGTTTGCTACCTGTTTATTAGCCACTTTTCTTATCTTTGTAAACCTGCTTTTAATTTGTATTTTGTGAATGAGTAGCTAATTTCAAATTGGACTGGATCTTTTGTGTCTCTCAGACATATATCATCACATTTTTGGCAGGAAAATGGAGAGAGACAGAGAGCGATCGCTAAATAAAGATGTGGGGTGATGTGATGAACAGTACATGACAAAATAAAATAAATGGAAGGCAAGGGTGAATGTATAAAAGAAAAAAAGAAAAGAGAGAGAGGGTAATATAGGGTATAGGTGAAAGGAGAGGTAAAATAGTATAAGTGCGGGTTCGTTATCTCCATTAGCACCTGCAAGGATAACAAGGCTGTCTCTTCGTTACCATGGTGATGGCTTGTCACACAAAATACACACACACCAAACCAAACTGAAACCCCAAGTACACCCCACCACTTCACTCGTCCCGCAGGTAATGAAAACACAGAAACACAGACCACCATTCAGTTTGCACTTTATCACGCTACATTTTCAGTGTATGTGTGCGTTCTAGTTGTGCCATAATTAAGTCTGTCTGAATTCATCAATAGACAGCGGTCACTTTTTTATGTGTGTGTTACCCCTTATTTTATTCACCTCCATGTCTAGGCCATCCTTAAAATCACATCAGCAGATACAGCAGAGTCCTGCACAGTCAAACCCTGTTTGGTGGGATCTAGCAGGATTGAGGACTGTGTTTGTGTGTGTGTGTGTGTGTGTGTGTGTGTGTGTGTGTGTGTGTGTGTGTGTGTGTGTGTGTGTGCGTGTGTGTGTGTGTGTAAGGGAGACAGAGTGTGTTTTATCTCTTGTAGTTAATGACTGCAGCACAGCTCTACAGATATTGCTTGTGTTGAGTGATCTGTGATTGTCTCCGACCGCTAGCCATTTATCAGAGCTATATGAGAGAGAAATAGACTGCAGAGAGAGAGAGAGAGAGAGACTCCAGATAAGTGATGGCAGAGCTAAGGATGAAGTTAAAAAGAAGTCTAAGTTCATTTCGTCACTGTCCTGTCTGTGTGTGAGTGCATCAGTGGCTGCTTCTGTGGCATCGGGATTGTGATGTTGTGCACAAATACATATAGTGTATGTAAAAGCACAAATAGTGCTTTTCTGTGACATAATAGGGAGATTCGGGTCCCTTGCAGATGGACCGATACACAGACACACAGCAGGCCTGCTTAATAATTAACAAGGCAAATCTATTATATGAATATTTAATTAGAATCGTTCTTGCACTGTCCTGATACAGGAGTGCAAGGCTGAGGGAATGTCTGAGTGTGGGACTGTGTGTACTGCACATGAGGTACACTGTGTGTTTATGTGGCTGTGTAACACTGACATGTTCTGACATACGTGGTGTTGATCACAGTTGGGAATTGGAGAGAGTGTGTATTTTATTTTATTAACCATTATAATACCAAATTTAGTAAACATGTTGATGACATTGAATTAATCACTAAATTATTAAATATTAAGAATATATATTTTTTTATTTTACATATATAACACCACATTTTGTAAATGCATTCATGACATTAAAATGAAGAATTAAATGCATGCATGGACTTTGATGGTCTTTAATTATATTTTTATTTTGGCAGTTAGTTGGTATTTTGGTTAATGTGTGTAATTGCGTATGAATTTATATTTAATTTTGCGTTTTAATTTTCCAATGAAACCACTTGAATCTGACAGATCGAGAAGGAGAATGATGAGAGGGAGGAGAAACAGCGTGTGAGTGCTTGTGTGTGTGCAGTGATGTTTTCATTCCCATACCACTTTCTCTGTTCCAATATCTGTGAGAATTAGAAACTCTTACAACTCTCTCTTTCTCTCTTTCTGCACTGACAGCTCAATGTCAACAGTGACCAAAAGCGAGGGAGGAGAAGCAGAGGTGGAGAAGAAGAGGGGTAGCTAGGGAACAGTATGAGTGAAGGAGAAAGGTGAGCAGCCATTAATAACACTACTGTGTTACTTTTGAGCAGTAAAGGATTGCATTTATCAAAGCAGAGTTTGAAGAGGGGAAATATGAAAGATGGAGGAACAGAGTGAGAATAAGGGAAGTGTCTTAATAATTGCATTCTGGTAGGTCAGAGATGTATTGCATTTATTTTATATCGAATGCATGCTTACATAATTTTTGGGTCCAGATTTATAACCTTGTACATATAGTTTATAGCAAACAAACACTCTCAGGTGAAAAATGGCTTTGTGAATTATTCATCAAGGAAAGTCACTTGATGACAATTCACAATTTTAAGGTATGTATCTGCCATTGTAGATCAGAGCTCCCAATTTTTCTGCCATCAAGTCACATTTTCAACCAAAGATATGGTTTATGTGTATTTACCATGGCCTCTCGGCACCTGTATCTCACCATTTCAGATGTATGCGTTTATGTACGTGACATGGAAATTAACGTTTTTATCCCGAGACACAATGATTGCAGCCTTGTCACATGACACATGTCGTAACCAATCAGCATCCTGCTGCAAACAACTGCCATCTTGAAGTATGTCTGTGTGCCGTGGACAGTGTTTGATTTGAATTTGAATTTAAAATATCACCCTCATTACTACTTCCATTATCTAATCAATTATTCATGAGTAGATGCTCAACGAACATTCGACAAGGGCGATTGGCCTTGAACTTGATTTTCGCTTGATTTCGCATTTTGCATTATTCTCTCCCTGAAGTTTTTTTTTTCTGTGTTTCCACTGTTTCTCTTCAGAAATTTCTTTCTACAAAATGAAAAGTGCATGAGAGTCCCAGGGGTGCGCTTTCCCCAGCTTTCAGAAACTTATTCTGTGCCACGTTCAGTCAAGAAAAAGCGACTGAAATGGGTAAAGAAGGAGAGACAGAGGTAGAGAAAGAGATTGGAGAAGGAAATCAGGGTATGTGCAACACAGAGCAATGGATGACAGCAAAACAGAAGGGAAGATGGAGGGTTGGCAGATGGAGGGATATGAGAGCTTTGGGACTATGAGAGAGAGAGATTGGGAGAGGGAGAGGGAGAGAGAAAATATGCCAACCAGAAGTATCATCCCCATTCAAATTGAGGGGACAAATGCAAAGTGGTTTATAAATGCAATGCAATTCATGCAGTATAAATAACTGATAATTTAGTTGCCCAATTATTGTAGGTAAAGTGTGTTTATCCACATCAACTCTGGGGACCCACCGGTGGGTCCAATATTGCATATGCCTAATTCTTAAAAAATCAAAATAACAGCTGAAGTGGTTATTTAGTACATTGTGGCAAAAATATCATTGCAGATTTGCATTTGCAGAATTTGTGCTTGGTTTATTTAAAAAAACAATTATATACTATATTGGGATTTCTGGTTTCCTTGCTTACTAAGTGAAAACGGCACCACTAGACAAACATGTTTAATGCATGCATGATGCATTTCTCAATTCCTAAAGACTCCATTGATTTAAAGTGAGGGTTTCTGTTTCTATTTCTCTTTTTCTAATTCCCCAGACAGTAACATTGTGTTGGCCCAGACCCGGCCCACATCTTGCAAACGTGAAATCCATGCGAGCCAGATGTGGGCGGTTCTGGGCCAGGACTGCTTGCTGTCTGGGTCGTCAGAGAGGCTACCAAGAGGCCTACAGCAACTCTGAAGCAGTTGCAATAATTAATGACAAAGAGTGGTCATTTATGTGCAAATGTAGCTTATATTGGAGGGTTGCTGGAAAAAGCCACACCTCAAGAAAGGCCACATGCAGGCTTGACAGAGCTTTGCAAAAACACCTTTAAGATTCTGAGGCAGATGAGACTAAAATTGAATTATTTAGCCTCAAATTTACCAAATTGTCTGACAGAAATCCAGTACAGTTCCTCATCCAAATAACACCATTGCTACAGTAAAGCATGGAGGCTCATACTGATATCATGTGATACTGATAACTGGACGAATGACTCCTGAAAATTCAGCTTTGCCATCTCAGGAGAAAATTACATTAAAATATATTCAAACAAAGTTTAGTTATGTTTAATTAAGTTCTTTTTAATTTGAATAATGTTACTGTTTCACTGTATTTTGAATTTATCAACTAAATTCAGACTTCATTCCAAAAATATTAAAATGGCTTGCCTTAACACCAAATTTTTTTAATCGAAGTGTATACTCCTAAACATTGACACAGTTCACTTTCAGCAGATATATACAAATGATTCTCCATGCCGGAAAAGACACCAAAAGTGTTTAAATACTTCTTCAGTTTTGTCCAGATGCTCTCAGGATGTTCCTCTCACTAAGGCCAATGGGTGATATTTAATCAAATGAGTCTTTTGATATTCACATTTTCTGTTTCAGTAAAAAATGTCAATACGGGAAAGAAAAATACACTCATGGTGTGATTTCATGGGGTCTTTAGAAAGTGAGCCAGGACTGCCTCTGGTGTCCCCTCAGAAATAACAGGTGCTTGATATTCCCGATGACCTCGTTAATAGTAGCATCTCATCATATGGTGACGGTCCAATGCAGAGAATGGACAAATGGACAGAGAAAAGAGCGCTCTTTAGGCATACCTCATTCAACATGACAGCTTTCCAAGGGGAAATTATATTAAAATAAAATATATTTTTATATCCCGCTCGGCCTCAGGAAGAAAAATAAGGTAATGTAATGAGAAAAGTTTGTGCAGGGGAAGAAAAGACATTGTGTCTGTATATTACTGGCCACAAATTACGGTCATTAAAACACCTCTTTACTCCAGCTCCCCCTCACCAGCCATCCTCTGCCTGAGCAAAGATAAACACAGGGCCTAGATGGAAGGTAAAAAAAAAAAGAATCCAAATGAAACAAATAACCTCTTATTTTCATTTCATTCAACCCTCCCCAAACTCACTCCTGCTCTTCCTTTCTCTCTTTCTGCTCTGTGTAATGGTTATTTGCCTTGGTGGAAAGGGTACAGTGTTCTCAAAGAGGAGAAAAGAAACTCTCCATTTGTAAGAAAGAAAAAAAGAAAGGGAGAGCGAGGGTGCAAATGGGAGAGGGGGATCCATTTTCATCCCCATCGACACAGATCCCCTTCCTCTGGCTACAATAAAATAAAAAAGAAAGAAAAAGAGAAGGGGGGAAAGAGATACAGGAGGGGTGAAAAAGAGAATTACATGTCAATATTTGTTCCCTTTGGCTCCTCGGATGAGGGCTGGTACATTACCTAGAACCTCTCCCTGTAAACCAATTCAATAACGGCGAGATTTGCCGAGGATCACAGTGACCCAGGGGGCAGCACGGAGAAACAAAAAGAAATGGATGTGAACAAGTGGAGACTGAGAGGAGTTGAAACTGGCTTAAGTGAGCGAGAATGAAAAAAGAGAGGGTCATAGCTACTAAAATCACTTCTGCAACCAAAGATATGGGCAACATTAAAGTGCGTTGTTTCTGCTATACTGCAATACAAATGTTTAGATAAACAAGTGAAAGCACTTGCATAATTACTCATTTATACTAGTGATTTTGAAAAGTTGTTGCCTAGTCGAATCAGTGTTTATATGTAAATTATTCATCATCATATTAATCTTGAATGCTTCAGGGTGGTTTGCAAGAACATTCATGTGAGAAGTCTATTAGAAGTTCAACATGTACTGTACATTTATTTAACTGTTACAGGTTACCTTGCAGAAGACAAGGAGTTTCACATATGAAACTCCAAGCTGCACTTTGTGGAGAAATTCTTCATGTGATCCAAGCCTAGTCAACACCAAAATGATTAAATGTTTGGCTGAACGCTATAGACTTTTTAACTACACCATCTACAATCAGAATGCATCTTTCTCATTCAAAAAAAAAAAAAAAAAAAAAAAAAAAAATTTATCAATGTTACATAAATCAATTAGTAGCCTGTATTTTAATTAAATATTTTATTATAGGTGATTTTTTTCTAATGCTAACGGAAGTAGTGTTTATTTAATCAAAAATACAGTAAAAAAACTGTTATGCATTATAACAATTAAAAATAATTCAGAGGTATTTTCGATCTTAACATATTTTAAAATGTAATTTGTTCCTGTAATAGCCAAGGCAATTTTCAGAAGCCATTACTCCAGTTATCAGTGTCACAAGATTCTTCAGAATTCATTCTAATATGCTGATTTGCTGCTCAAGAAATATTCCTTATCATTATCAGTGTTGAAAACAGTTGTGCTGCCTATTTTATTTTATTTCTTTGTTGGAGCCATGATCTTTTTTTTTTTCAGGATTTGCTGATAAATAGAAAGTTCAAACCAATATCATTTATTTGAATGATGAGCATTGAGCATTGAAGCATGTTTCCACCACAAAAAAGGTACCTGCAACTCCAGTGTACATTTATTTTTTGCTCTTACCTTATTCTCACAATTGCATGTTTAATTTTTTTGTTGAGGCTGAAAGTGGCTTCTATAGAAAGGGGCTTCCAGTCAAGCCCTGTCATAGAAAAATACACAACTCCCATGATGAAAAGGTTCTGTGCAGACTGTGTAGGAGAAGTATCAGCTCCTGTAAGAGCAGAGGTGGAAAGTAACGAATTACATTTACTCGCGTTACTGTAATTGAGTAGCTTTTTTCTGTACTAATACTTTTTAAAGTAATTTTTTAAATCTGTAATTTTACTTTTACTTAAGTATATTTTGTTTAAAGTATTGTACTTCGCTACATTTTAAAACACATTAATTACTGAGTTAAAAAAAAAAAAATCGCTCCCTGGAAACTACGTCAGTAAATAATGGGCAGGAGGGCAAACTGGCGCTAAAATCACAAGAAAGACGCTGAAAACGAAACCCCGTCATATTCTGAAGTTGAACTCGAAGGAAATGAAGTGAATCCCTGGCCATATGTATGCTCTATTATGCAGTGTAAGCTGTACTTGCCTAGGAAGACCAAACTAGCAGCTTATAAAATCTCGACAAGACATCAACCCTTCGCAAGAATGTAGAGGTAAGCTAAATAATTACATCGTTGCATTGGTGGTTAAAATGAAGCTTTGACATTTTAGCAAGAGGTTTTGCACAAATTAGCCAAAAAGACAGTGGTGAGGAGTGTGCTATATATATCGTCTGCGATAATATCATGTTTTTTGTTTTAATGATGTGCGCGCGCATTTATAGTGCGTTCTTTCACTGTGTGATTCAGTCTCCTAAAATGCATTTAGAATGATCACAAAATTGAAGATATAGGGGCTGATTTCATACATTAAATCACACAAAGAACAAAATCACACAAAGAATGCCGTCTTTTCCCCCAAAAATAATCATGAATATATACATACATACATACATACATATAACAGTTCAGTAAACAAGTTAATTAAGAGACTTGCGTTTTAGACACCATATTGCCTTTTTTAGCTCTATTTCTACAACAGAAAATAATTCCAAACACAGCCACCAAAGCACAGTTTTGCGTCTCTGAGCAACGTGACAGTGTTTCGTTCCTGAATGAATCAACCGTTTAAATGATTCGATTCAATCGCAATGACTCACTTATTAACAGTGACTTGCTGACACATACTGGCCATTTTAATTTCACATTTAAAGTATCTTTTGATTTTTTTAAATAATTAATTTCTTATCATTACAAATGAGTATTCAACATTTTATGTCTTGTATATCAAAACATTATTCATGCATTTGTAACTGCAGGTTAAATGCATTCTTGTCCTGCACTAAACAGTGTAATACATCTAAATGCCACTTCCAATGAATCTTCTGCATTTCCTCTGCATTAAAAGATGATTTTGTTGATACTGATTTGCCTGGTAACAGCCCAAATGTTTTATTATTCTAAATAACTGATTCCTTTAATTAAAAACAACTAGTTTGAGATTAATAGACCTGTCCCATTTTTGACTCCCTCCCACTGTTAAAATGTAACTAAGTAATTTTAAATTTTAAATGAGCTACTTTTTACTTTTACTTGAGTTGATTTTTAGACTGGTACTTTTACTTGTACTTAAGTAAAATTTCATTAATGTAATGGTACTTTTACTTGAGTAGAATATTTTTGTACTCTTTCCACCTCTGTGTAAGAGAGCAGTTCCTTTAACGACTGATGAACCTAAAGATATATGATGGCTTCTGTGCTTGCACACTCAAGTTAAATATGTTGTTTGTGGGTCTCATATGGTCTTGTATTAATCCAGATGGTTTCTGAAATAAGACTGTGATGCTTTAGAAATGCTAAATGAGCGTTGTCTTCGCACATTTAGTTTGATTAATAGTGTTGTTGTTATTGAGTCTGTGGCCGGTGAGTGACTCAGGTGGAAAGTTCGTGATCCTGTCTCCTACCTTCATCACCTGTCCATCAGACACAAAGTAGGCTGGGACTGGCTGGGTTGGGTTGTCCATCAGCCTTAGTGGGAGGGTCATGGATAATTATAGCATCCCATCTGGCCACGAAGGCGACATCACGGCGAGCTGATTGGGGTGAAAGATCAAGTACGACCACTTTTTCCTCTTCAGTCCAGAGATATATGAAGCAAAACTCTGGCGAGTGCATATGTCTGTGTGGTATGACATGTTGTTTGAGGGAGACAGATGGGATCCACTCACTTACACTCACACTGATGCTCACCCATGCCAGCCTCTGCCCCTTTTCACCCTAAGCTCCCCATGATTCTGGCAATGTCATGACCTCTGTAACCCTTGACTTTAATAGACTGGACAAGCATGTGGAGGTTACTTGGGGGAAATAAAGTTTTGTGCTCACACACACCACGATTATCTCATTTTCTATTAAACCCTCACTCCCATCACGATTCAGTGTTGCCCGCTCTCATAAACATCCCATCAGTCGGCAGAGATCAACAGCAGTTAACTCCATCCCCATTTTGAGCACCTATAGCAGATCCAGGGGCCCGTGGGCAAACACTGCACTGTCCTCACCTGTGCGCATTAACATTCTAATGCCACCCGTATTGATGTCTGCATTCATTAAAACAAGAGTGCTCAGGGCTGCCATGTGCGCGTGTTACATGAACGCCAATCTGTCATACAGAGTAATGACTTTTGTTATACTGTCGACAAACATGCACGAGCACCAATCCCAGACACACGTTTGGTGACTGCTGTGGTGTTCACTTCCATCTTGATCAAAGCGATAACGGCGCTTCTTAATGTCTCACCTCATTGAGATTCTATCAGTCTATCAGTCACTGGCCTCACACACACATTTTCAACCTGAGGAATGGCATTCTCATTAAGATACATCAGATACAGTGACTCCTGAACTGAGCGCACGGCGTACGGCAACTCATTTCCACCTGCTCTCATAAACGACTTATTAAAACAAATCTCTTCTTATTTTCTACCTGTGCGTACGAATGTCGAAATGATTTCCATTTGTACTGGTATACATATCGGTAAATACACATAATGGAATCAGTTTGTGTGTGCGCTTGTGTAGCCGTGGCCTAAAGCCTCACCCACTGTCAGTAACGACAGGCACAGCGTAATTAGCCTGGGGTAAACAATTAACACAGGAGATCCATTCTAATGCAAATGACCAAACCCCAGCAGAACTAGACACAATGCCGCCTCAATGCATTTAGAGTCATAATGATCACCTTCCAGGTAGGCAAAGCACACGCCATTCATTTTGTGTGTGTGTGCAAGCTGGCGCATTGTCTTTGTTATTTATTGTTATATTTCTGGAGCTCATTCCTCTGTTTGCCGTTCTCATTAAGGTTTAGGGTAAATGTTTTTTAATAATGGCGCTCCAGGTAAGCCTCATGGAAATTTCTGTCAAATTGGAGGCTGAAAAGACATTTACGGGCGAAGATGGTGGCGCGTGGGTGCAAAACTCAGCATTCAATCACACAACTGTTTCTCTGTAATCATACTCATCATTGTTCTTCTTCCTTCCTCTCTCATCCACTGTTGTTTTTCGTTCTCCATACTGTCATACCTCTAAATTAGCACAATGCTGCTGCTGCCATTTACTGTCCGTTCTGATTTTCAATTAACTCTGCATGTTTAATTTACTCTATGGATTTAATTTTGAAAATCATTTCATGATTGATTGGCATAAATGGAGCTATTTCTTTTTTTGTGATGAGACGTGGAAGTGCATTATGGGATTGTTTTTAAGCCACACTTTAATGTCTTCATTGACTGAGTCACTTAAACACTTATTTCTCTATTATGCTTCACATTTGTGTTTTACACATAGTGCGAGTTGGGTGTAAGTTTAGATATATGTCTATGCACTGTTGAGTCAGCTGTAATTTTTTTTGTGTTCATCCATTTTGAAAAGCTTTTAAGGTCATCTGTGCAAATGCACATGGGAATAGAGTTTCGCATAATGGCAGCACTTATTTACTTATTTGAGATCATACAATACAGTTTTTCCCCCTCCCAGAACAAAACTCTCTGTCTCTTTGAAGAGAAAAAAAGAAAAAAATGTTCCTCTCCTCTAAGAATAATTGAGGCGAATAGTGAACACAGTTGCTAGTTAATCATGCAGTATCTGAAAATTGAGGTGAAAGAAAAAGATGAGAGGAGAGGGAGAGAGATGAGAGGACCTGGACGAGACATCTAGAAATGATAGGACAGGGCAAGAGTGGATGAGTGCAGGTCACATGGGGAGGGAAAACTTAAAAAAAAAGGTCATAAAGGAAACAACATCAAGTCATTGTTTGAGACAAAGAATTGTATGTTTTAGATTTATGATTGTAGTAATAGATAAGGGGTGCTTTTAAAAAATTGCTAAAACTAGCAAAGTTTTTTACTGAAACATAGTTCTCAGTAGCCAGATAGTAGTATCCCTAGATTTTAAAATCATGCAGGCTTTTAGTAAACTAGTGAAGCTATTTTATCAGGTAGCTTTTTTGACAATATTTCTATATTAATACTTGTATAATATTCTGTCAGACAAAAGCAATAATTATTCTGGTAATGAATGACTGTTTTGAATTGGTTCTTTTTAGTGGACTGATATAATTTATATAGTGTAGTACTATTCAAAAGTTTGGGATCGGTAAGAGTTTTATTTTTATTTTTTCAGGCAGACCAAGGGGGCATTCACACAGACTGCATTTTTCCATTCCACTGCTCTTCCATTTTTTCCATTCCACTGTTTCCATTGTTTTTTCTTTATAAACACGAGTATATGCATGTTCAGAATGCCCCTCAAGGTTGCAATTATTGAAAAAAAAAATTATAATAATAATAAATTAATATAATACAGTTAAAACAGTAATATTGCAAAATAACTTTACAATTATACTAATAATTTTCTATTTTAATACATTTTAAAATGTATATCTGTGATGGCAAAGCTATATAGTCATAGCCAAAAGTTTTGGCAGTGACATCAATTTTGTGTTTTGCAAAGTTTGCTGCTTAAGCTGTTGTGTTGTTCAATTCACACTGTTTCTAGATTATTGTATGATTTTAAATAACTGCTAAAAGCTTCATTGGTCAAAACTTTCACCAAAATAAATAAATAAATTTTTCCTGACACAAAATGACCAGCTAACATTAATTGATTATTCACTTGTGAAAGTGTGAATGAGTACTAGTCAGGTAAAATCACCATATAACTTATATTTTAAGAGTAGACTGATGGAGGGAAGAAGTGCTTCCAATCATTGTGTTTTTGTTAGCAATGTTTATCTCCAAAGAAACACGTGCAGCCATCATCGCTTTGCATCAAAATAATCTCACATGCAAGGAAATTGCTACAAAGAATATTGCACCTGAAAGAACCATTTACCAGATCATCAAGAACTTCAAGGGTAGAAGTTCGACTGCAGGGAAGAAGTCTTCAGGATGTCCCAGAGTGTCCTGCAAGCGTCAGGACAGTCTCCTCCTGAAGAGTCAGCTACAGAATTGTGTCTCCAGCAGTGCAGAGCTTGCTCGGACATGGCAGCAGGTTGGTATTGAGAGCATCTGCACGCAGTGAGGCCAAGACTTTTGGACTGCAGAAGACTGGTGCAAAGTTATTTTCTCTGATAAAGCTCTCATTCAGACTCTTTGGGACATCTGGAAAATTGAAAAGGTGAATGCTACAGTGAGTCCTGTGATGTGCCATCAGTGAAGCATCCTGCGACCATCCATGTGTTGGGTTGCTTTTCAACCAAGGGAGGGGGCTCTCTCATAATTCTGCCCCAAAACACTGTCATGAATAAAGAATGGTATCAAAACGACCTGCAAGAGCGACTTCTTCCAATGATCCATGAGCAATTTGGTGATGATCCATGCATTTTACAGCATGATGGAGCACCATGTCACAAAGCAAGAGTGATAGCGAAGTGGCTAGAAGATCATTACATTGAAAATTTGGATCTCTGGCCAGGCTACTCCCAGAATCTCAGTCCCACAGAGAACCTGTGTTCAGTCCTCAAAAGGCGAGTAGACAAGCAAAAGCCCACAAATCGTGAATAACTCTGAGAACTAATAAGGCAAGAATGGATCGCCATCAGTCAGGATTTGGCCCAGAATCTAATATCCAGCATGCCAGAGTGAATTGCACTAAATTTATGTCACTGCCAAAACTGAACATTTTCATCAGCAATTAATCCACATAATCCTTCAGAAATTATTTAATATAATGATTTGGTAACATTTCTTACTATAATCAATGTTAAAAAGAGTTTCTAAGCTTCTAACATTTGGTAACACTTTATTTTAAGGACCAAATCTTAGCTATTAATTATTTAATTATTAGCATGCATATTACTAGCATATTGGCTGTTTATTAGTACTTATAAAACACATATTAATGCCTTATTCTGCTTGACCATATTTTAGATCCCTTAATCCACCCCATACCTAAACTTAACATCTACCTTGTTAACTAGCCTATTAATAAGCAGCAAACTAGGAGTTTGTTCAGGGAAAACTCTGTTAATAGTGAATATGTGTTCCCTATTCTAAAGTTTTACCGAAATAAAAATCTTCTGTAGCATTATAAATATCTTTGTTTTCGCTTATGATGCATCCTTGCTGAAGGAAAGTAGCCTATTAATTTATAAAAAAATAAAAAATAAAAAAAAAACACTGTCTGCTTATTGGAGCAGTCTGACATGTCAAATTGAGGCTCAATCAATTCTGTGAGGTTTGGGTGACACGACTATACCTGTTTGTATAACCATGGCAGACAATGTGGGGCAAAATGGACTGTAAGAGGATTTGAGACCCTTTCAGACCTTCTAGACTCTTTAGAGGTTTTCTGGGTGAAGAGAGGTGAAATGGCTTGTCATGTTCAGTTTTATTTTATATTTGTGGGACAAAGGTCCATTCTCTTGGAGTTCTGCTAAAATTACCCTCTTAGCGTCCAACGGCCTCTCATTATCTCTCCATCTATCCTCCATTCATCCACCCCCCCCTCCATTTTCACCATTCTATTCATCTCTGCTGTCCTCAAATCCATCTAATTCTCTCCATTTATTCATCTTTAGTTCTACCCTTCTGTCCATTATTTCTCAACCCTCTTCTCTTTCTGCTTTCGGCCTAATGTCCTTTTTCTGCTCTCGCACATCATCATTCCCAGTCTCAGTTACCTTCTGTTTCTCTTTCCCTTTCTCCTCTCATCCTCATCCACTCTTCATCCATGCCTGTGCAGCCCACTCCAACTTGGAGAGGGCTGGTTTCCTCTAATTAAAATCTTTAATCAGCCTAACCAGAGCCTTGTAAATCATTTCCGCCTCTTGGCTCTCCAACAGACCCGGACTAAGATCCCCTTTGAAAGTGTTCGGCCTGCTGTAATGCAGCTAAATGAAAGTGAACTGCTGCAGAGGGATGGATATATTGGAGAAAGAGGAAGACAAGGGGACGTGCCCTCATTCATTGTTCTGGGTGGGTTTCCTGTGATTGGCACACTGGTGTGATCTGTATTCTCTCTAATGTGGTTTCAAGCTTTATCAAGTCATTCTGTATTGATGGCATAGGCTGGCGATTTTTTGTCTAAGCCATGGTGGATTTACTATGCTTATTTAAATTTATGAACTCATATGGACACTGCAGGTTTGTAGCACTTTAAAACTACATGTAGATAGTGGACCTTGTAAAAAAAATATTAATTTTAGTGTGTACAGTATCTTCAGGCTTCACAGCACTATATCAGCCAGATTTGTGAATGCAAATCAATATCTTTTTGTGTGTCACACCATAATATTAATCCCCTGTGTTCTCTACAATCGTTTTAGAAGTTGTTCACTGTGGTTGTGAGTTATTACCTTTACTGGTTAGAATCAGCTATCTCTGAATCATCTTCAGTCCTCTTCACATATAAAAAGTTTTTGTTAGCTTTCTATTACGTCTCGTTGTTATTTCACTAATTTGTATGTTATTTCCTATTTTGTGTGTATACATATAAATTACTATTAGAAATAATGTGTATACATTTAATTAAAAATATTTTTTTTTCTAAAATGTATTTTTTCTTTCTATTATTTATGCATTTGTTCTTTCAGCATATAACATACACATTGTAAATGTACATTATTATTCACTAGTGAGTAGCTAGACTAGCACTGGCAAGCATGGGCATTTAAGCTGTGTAGAAATTCATAGTGGCCTAAGTTTATCTTTTCAGCAAAGTAAATGGATTGATAGCTGAATGAATGTCCTTTACTGAACCCTAAAGGGAAATTCAGGAAGATGAGCTGTTGAATTCACTACATTCTTATATTACCTCACCGCTGTGAGCTCTTCACCACTAAGCCCTGTCAGCTCCCTTTACTAATTAGGCTACACAGACTGAGTCTCCATAGCTAACCTGCCTCGAGGCTAAAACTTTATATGACTAACCTCTGCTTCCACACCATATTTCACATGAATCCATGCCACGGGTCGTCCCTTAAATCTGCCCGTATTCAGCGAATAATCAAACTCCCGTGTGACTGGGGCTAATGTACACAGTGAATGACCTTTGCCACTGTTAATGGTTTAATGTATGGGTTTAGTTGTGGTGGATATGGAACGAGAAACATAATGAACTCCCCAGCATTATTAGCCGTGGCTGATTACTGAGCACAGCTGAATGGGGACATGATGGAAACGCAGCCTTGCTTTCCTTGCTCTCTTTTTTCACTCTTGTTTTATGATTTTCTGCCTAATGCCCCCAAAACACACTTACAGTCTTATCTCCACGGTAGCTGAAGTCATTATTTGGATAAATGACATCACCTGTTGATTTTCTCCAGACCCTCGAAGGCTCATATCTCTTCTCCTGTTCCTTTCTTTTGTCTCTCATACTGTTCTCCTTTCCCAAGCCGCAGGCCTGGTATTTTTAGGGCCGTGTGAAGGGGTGAAAGCATCGAGCACTTTTTCTCTCATCTCTCCATTTTAATCCCTGAGTGATGGTTGAAATGTGCGAGGCCCAGAAATGACTGTCTCTCCTCGCCTGCGGACATGAGCCATCAGTCACCTTACTATAGACTAAAACAGCACAATTCCTCTCCAACCTGCCTACGGAGCACACGCACAGCCCCCGGAGGTGTGTATGTGTGTGACTGTTGTGTAGTAGTGTATGAGGGCTGCATTATGACGAAAAATTAAGAGCACTTCCTTTGTGCTCCTCAACAAACACAGACGGACTAAATGGCGCATTATGCGTCTTTCACTTTTCCATCCTCACTTTTCACAACAACCATACTGATTGTACTTACTTACCTCTTTGAGCCAAAAATGAACATGCTCCTATCACATCGCATAAACACACACACACACACACACACACACGCTTGTGTAATGCATAATGCATTGTGCTGTAGCCGTTTCAGCATCGTCGTCGTCCCCTCCGCACGCCCAGTCTGTTCCAGGCTATCAGACATGACAGTGCCAGCTGGGCTCCTGGCAGCAGCCGAGCAGGGAGGAGGAGAAAAAGAGAGAATCCAAGAGTGAAAGAGAGATGGAGACACAGCAGGACAATGTGAAGAAAGGATGCAGGGGAGGAGGCGCTGTTTGCAGCGCTCTGGCGTCTGTTCTGTTCCCTGCTGATCTAAGATGTGTTGCAGAACCGTGCCGGTCGGATTTTTTTGGGATGGAAAGCCGCTCTGGGTTGAGCAGTGTTCAGATTATATAAAGACAGCTGTCAGCACAGGAGTGTAGGGCACTTCCAAACACTCCACTCATCGCTGACTCACTCTGAGCAATTAACTGCTCCAGTTAACCTCACTTCTGTTGATAGAGTAGAGAGAGAAAGAGAGAGATAGAGAGAGAGCGAAAAAGAAAGAGACAGAGAGGAAAACAGTATCTGAGTGTATCTGTTTGAGCAAATCACCATGTGTGTTCAAGAAAGTATGAGAACTGAAGAAAGTCTGTGTGTGTGGCTGTCCATCTGTCTGGGAAGGTGTGCCTGTTTAAACCAACATGTGAGCTTTAAAGCAGCATGTCTATGTGATCATATTTGAGTTAGCTCAGACTGTTCAGAGACTTTGCAGCTTGTTTCTGAATGCCCGTGTTGGCGCCTGTGTGCATAAACTTGTGCATCCTGACACACATGCTATGCAAAAAGCAGTATGAGTAGTATTAATGAATCATTAGATAGATGACACACTGTACTTTTACTTCCATGCTGGTCAGAGTAAAAGTCAAAGGTCAGTGCTAATATGGCTGATGTAACATATTTAATTTAATATTTCATGCATTTTTTGTATTAAAAAATTAAGTTGAAAATCTGTGCATTAAATATGATGAAAATCCATTGTGTGTGTGTGTGCTCCCTTCACCCAGGCACCCTTTTTCTTGACTCGGAATCACCCTGAGGGTCGGCTTCCCGATTTGCCTCGTCTCACAGGAAACTCTTAGAGCCTCTGCCTGGAAACGTCTGAGACAGAGAACAGATGGTGCTGTGATTTCTGACAATTATAAATATGCCCCCCCCACCCCCAACTGTGTCTGTGTTTGTGCTCTTTTAGTCATCTAGACCTCCGCTCCTGTAGACTACACACCCTTGGGTGTGTATTTGTATGAATGAGAGAGTGAGAAAGAAAGGGAGAGTGGAAGAAATATGTGTGTTTATGTTCTTTTCAGGCTTACATGCTGCTTTGGGTCTAACCCAGGAGTCATCATGGTTTAAAAGCATTGAGAAACGCTCCACAGGTCTGTCACTCAACACACTCGGATCCAAATGAGTAAAACGGTGTGTTGACAGACCTTTTCTTTTAACGCTGATCTCAGAGCGGTATTCCACAATCTCTTATTACAATGGGAATTTGAATGTAGATGAGAATGACTGCTTTCAAACCAGCATAAATGGGAGACTAAGCGTGAAAATGCATGGGGGGGCCCACGGGTCAGGGATGATGATAAACTGACAGAACGCATGGAGTAGATAAAGCCCACAGTTTGTCCTGAAATGGCTCCAACATATAAAAGCCCAGTAAAGGTGTGTGTGTGTGTGTGTGTGTGTGAGAGATTCACTGTCTACAGGCTCATACGGAAAGTAAATCAGGGGCCTATTGTACCATAAATGTCACTCACCCTGCCTCTCGTCTCCTTCCACTGGCAGAGCATTTTGTGGGTTATGAGAATGGATGGACACCAATACTTTGCCTTAAAGGTGTCCAGAAGATGCTGGAAGAGACTAGTGCACAAGATGAACTGTGAATTTTGGTCTTTGTGTGTTTTATAAGACATAAGGAAAGGCAATTAAGCTGAATGGTAAATGTCAGATATTTCTGTATATTGTCTCTGGCACTGTAGAGACGTCCAACATATTTTAAGCAAAGCTGTACCCTTTGATACTGTTGGTTGCCAGGGGGTTGATTTACAGTACAGTTGTAAAGGCACTCTGGGAGTTTAGTTTTTTTTATGTATTGATATTAGAGAATGATATAGTTACCAAATCAATTATATTATATTATATTATATTATATTATATTATATTATATTATATTATATTATATTATATTATATTATATTATATTATATTATATTATATTATATTATATTATATTATATTATATTATATTATATTATTAATCAACATTAGCCAGTATTCAATATTTTATTAGACATGCTCATTTCCTCTAGTTTTACATTTAGAATACTGTTGCCACCATGTAATGCTTACTTAAATGTAAAAAAAAAGACACTACTAATTTAATAACACTGTAAAATGTTATCTTTAAGAAATCTAAAAATGAATATTAATTTCATACTGTACTGTAATATGTTATAATGCCTAAATTTAATTGTGACATTTAATTTAAGTTTTTAAAGATTTAGTCTTAATTTTAGCAGTGTACTGTAAATAAATGTAAAAACATAATTGTGGAAACTGATATTAATTTACAAATAATAATGTATAATAAAAATAATAAAAATATATTTTAGATGAAATATTGAAATTTCTCTACTACCATCCATTTACTGGTTATTGGTCATAACAAATAATAATACTAATAATAGTAATAATTCTTATTATTATTGGCTATCGTATCTGCCAGGATTTTTATATTGGTGTTTTTAGTTGCTATGCGGTTGCTTGGGTGTTCTGGGTGGTTCCTGTTCCAAGTCAAAACTGTCTCTGTCTATGATGTTCAGGTTACTCCTATTTTAATCTCTGTATCATGCCTCAGAATATTAGTTTATATCATCGTCATAAACAAATCTTCATGAACAAGCTATACATATCCCTTTTAGTCCTGAGGCCAAACATTTAACTCATAAGCACACTGCAAGCCTAATGTAGAAAATCTGTGTACATCGATGACCTGATAAGTAGACATGAGATCCTGTGATGGCATTTGATATGTGACGGAGCATTAATGGAGGGCCATGCATTACTATAACTACAGGGGTGAAATTAACATGGTGTAAAGGTGAATCTAGGAGGTCAAAGGCTGGGATATACGAGTAGCAAAGGGAAGGGTAAAGGCGTCACACTGGTGAAAGGTGAGACACTCCCACAGGGTGTCCATGGATCTCTGCAGTTTCCCCGGGGACTCGTTTAGGTCCGAAGCAGCCAAGGGCAGATGGATCACCTGGGCCGGTGTATCTGTGAAACTCACTCATTATAGCCTCGGCTGACTGTGATAACCTGATCAGTTTAACAGTTTCTCTTATGACGACTGAGATTTTTATTTGGAAACAGGGAGGGGGAGATTCTAGACCAGTATGAAAGGGCAACTAATTACAGGCTCCAATGACTGTGATGTTCTGCGAAGGTCCTTAAGGTAACAGCTCCCAGAGAGATGGTTAAGACATATCCTGTTACACCAATATGCCCTATCCTCCACATAAAGCAAGCAGCCATGACCAGTCACACATTAGTCATGATTGCTGTGAGTGCGCGTGTGTGAAGGAGGGGTGTATTTCCAGTCAGCATGCTGGCAGTAGCTATGTGCGTTTCGGGGGTGAATGCACTAGATGTGATGCGTGAGGCCTCTGACTGCTTTAGATTAAAAAAGCATATGTACAGCATGTATGTCTAATTACCCCTCACAGCATATGAGTGCGAGCTACAGTTGTGTGTATGAGTGAGTGAGTGAGTGTGTGAGAGAGAGAAACAGCCACACAGAGGCATTGTGCGTGCTTGTGTAATCACCAGATGACTACCTGAGAGTGTGATGTGGATTAAAGAAGAAATTGGCATAATCTTTGTACTACAAGTGATAAGGTTGGGAGCAGGCTTCACTATGTTTTTTTAGATTTTCAGAGTGCTGGCCTTTGTTTCATAATCTTTGTACTGCCATGATCTGAGAGTCTCTTTCCAGGCCTGGTCCTCTTCTTCTACCCTCTCTGACCATTTAACAATCACGTGATTCTGTCTGCTTCATATCCACACATTGATCAATTTGAAGTTGAACCTGAATAATCTTGAATTTTACTTTTTTTTATATGAAGCTTTCTGTAAGGATGTTGGAGATGGTCACATCTGAAATCCAAAACTGGGAGTTCAAAATGTAAATACATGGAAGGATACATGGCACGTTATTTTGGGACAAGCCGACCGTATGTTAGGCCGTGGCGGTATAGATCGCGGGCGCCCCCTCACGGTCTCTATTGTAACTGCGGGTATTCCTAGAGGTACAGATGATGGAAGCAACCAGTTGCGTGAAAAACTAAGAGAGTTTATGATATAACTAAGAGTTTATGACAACAGCCGTACAGTGATTTTTCAGCTCAAAACAATAAAAAACGATGCCTTTTGACCCCCCACATTTTATAACACTGATAGAGAGAGAGAGAAACACTCATCTGTTTAGGAATCGTAAGGAGATTAATGGAATGTGCGAGATTTTGAAAGAGGGCAAAATACCCGGATTGAGCCAAGAGAGAATGCATTCGGCTGGAGAAAAAGTGATTAAAATGTGAAAAGACCTTCCTCCACCACGCCACGTCTCAATCTGCCCTTTCAGTTCCTTTCAGGTCAAAACCCACAGAAGAAGCCGGAGGAAATTAGGAAGCTTTAATTAATTAACGGTACAAGCAAACAAGGAACTTTTTCACTTTGTTTTTTTTGCCCCTCAGTTCTCCGAACAGACGGAACAGCTGCGCTCGCTCTGCAAGCGCAAAAATCGACATCTACTGTACCGCCTGTATAATATCCTCCAACGTCTGCTGTTGTTTAAGGGGTTTGTTTATTCTGTCTTTCTGTGATCTCTCGGATATGAAGCGAAATTTCCGGAGGACGCTGCTCGGTCTATGGGTTAGGGGAATGCAACGTTTATTTTAGTGAGGTATATAGGCCGTGGAGACGCCTGCTCACTATTCAGTGCCCTGTCAGCAACTCAACAGTAGGAATTTGACGTCGGGGCTAAGTGTTTGAAGAGGGCGCCTTATAAAAAATGAACATGATGACCATACTTTCCACCTGCTACAGTTGTTACTCCTGTAACATTTAAATGGAATCTCATTCAATGTTATCTATCATTGTTTAATTTATTTTATGACCAGGACATCAAAGTTTTATCATAGTTACTATGGTATTTTGGAGTGAACTCTGGTCCCCACATCCCAGTTTTAAAGGCAGCTGAGAATTATTTTAGTTTTTCCTTAAAATGTTGTTGTTCCATGAGATGGATTGTGGCTTGGATTCTGGGGCCTTGAACTGAGGTTCCTGAAGCATCCAGAAGCAAGGCACTGGTACTGTATAAAGTTGATGTAGATAGGTAAACAGCGCTTGAATGTATGCCAATAATATAATTAAATACAATAAATTAAAATCAAAAAACTATTTTGGAGACTCTTCAAGAGGCTGGTGTCCTATTGCCTCACAGGACCATAATCCATCCTCGGGGTTCAGTACTTAAACATCAATTAGTATTTGTAAAGATAGATGGTGTGTTCTAGGATGAAACTGGGTTCTCTTACGAGAGCTCTCTCGTACTGCGTCTTAGCTAAGACGCTACGGGAAAAGTCTCTTTTCACGAAATACTGAAGCAAAAAATTATCCTTAATTTTGTATTTTTGTAAAGCGCATTTGCAGCAGTACACAGCCATAGGCGAGACGGCTCGTTCGCTCATTGGCTTGTTCTGCGGCAACTGCACAGCCTATCGAGCGCGGGCTGATGCAACATCAGACCAATAAGGGCGCTTCGCGCCCTTCTTGCCACTTCCCGCCGAAACGGGTGTGGCCCAACCTATAAAAGGAGCTCGAAAAGGCTGACTCACCTGATTTTTCATCTCTTCAGCGAAGCTCACGCATCGCTGGATCACGGAGGAAGCAAGCGCCGTCTGAGAAAGCACATCAGCAGGACGAGCCATTCTGAAGCTGCTGGCATCGCCGCCTTCCATTGCCGTTCCTGCTGCGCTATCCGGCGCCTATATCCTTTCAATCCTGTTATATACAAGCTGTTCTTTATGTGTGTGTGTGTGTGTTCGCCCTGCGACACACACTCGTAAAAGAGCTCGCGTCTTTTTTAAGATGCCTTCCTGCGGCTCGTCAGAGCCCCACTCAGCGAGGGAGACCGGTACGTCATCTGTGTCTCCTGCCTGGGTGAAGATCATGCAGCGCTCGCTCGCTGACGGCGGATGCCCCCACTGCGAGCTGTTGCCATGGTGACTCTGAGGACTCGCCTGGCCTTTTTCTCTGAGCCTGCATTCTCCGCTGCGTTGAGGCGCCGTAAAAGCATCGCTTCCAGCGGATTCCGGAACCGTCTTCAGCTCAACCGAGCTCGCCGGTTCGCCCTGCTTCACCGGCCCCCCCTGCATCGCTTCCCGGTGGGCAGCGCCCGCTGTTTGCCGGCGCGTCGTCCGAGGAAGTCGATCTCAGGGCCGCGTCGGGGGAAGAGGACACGCGCTCTCTGCTAGCTTCGGGCAGTGAGGGCTGGGCGAGCTCCGAGGATCTCGCGCCTTCTGCTCAGAAGCCCAGCAGACGAGCTGACATCGAGAAGGAGCCGGGGCGAATGATCGTGTTGGCCGCGATGAGTCTCGGCCGCGAGTGGTTTGCACCAGCGCCCCCCCCTCTCGTTCCCGGCTGGATGGTATTTCCCTTTCGGATGAGCGTACTTCTCAAAGCCCGCCTCATTTCTTCCTGAGCTTCACGAAGAGGTGGCGAAGGCTTGGAACGCTCCATATTCAGCACGAACTCGTTCGTCTGTCTCACTAGCATTCTCCACACTGATGATGCTAAAAACAGGAACTACCACTCACTTCCGCCGGTGGAACAGGCGATAGCGACGCACCTTTGTCCGCCCTCTGCTGGACGGCGGCAAAAGCGGTGTTGCCATCTAAAGCCTCCTGTGTGACGCTGCGTCGGCGCTACTAACGATGGCTGCTTCATCGAAGCGCAGGTGTACGAGTTCCGCTGTGGCCGAGCTCTCACCCAAGCGCGCCGCTGTTTCAGTTCCAGGAATTGTGACTGTCTCAGCGTTTTCTGCAATGCGCAAGCCTGCACAGTTGCCCGCTTGCCTGCACACAAAAGCCGTTATCACAACAGCTTCAGCAACGCAGCTCGAGACCCCCGTTCTCGCTCTACTGGCCGTCGCCCCGCGCCGCGGGGACCGCGGCAGAGGATTACGGTGAGGCCGGGAGCCCCGAAGCCATCCTGGGAAAGCCATCTACGCATGCTGCATGACGCTGCGTCGGCACTACACACGATGGCTGCTTCATCGAAGCGCCGGTGTACGAGTTCCGCTGCGGCCGGGCTCTCACCTAAGCGCGCCGCTGTTTCAGTTTCCAGAGATTGTGACTGTTTCAGCGTTGTTTGCAATGCGCAAGCCTGTACGGTTGCCCGCTTGCCTGCACACGAAAACCGTTATCACGGCTACCCAGATATTTCCCGAAAAAGGTGTAATTTCTGGTGTCCCGGCCACGGCCGATGGTGCTATAAATGCAGTGACGATGCCCACTACCCAGTGCCCATCTCCACATATAAGCACAGCCCTGCACACAGGGCTAGCGCACATAAGATCGACACAGATCGGTCGAGCGTGCCGCATAGTAAACGTGCCCACTTCCCAGTGCCCACATACACTATGTCACATACGGCGCGGGGCTTCTGTAAAAACGAGGCCCGTGCACGTACATTCTGCACAGGCAGACAGCGAGTTTAAAGTGGTAAAAGTGCACACATGCAGCCCACGGTTACTCGCAGATATATCGAGTCCCACGGGACCCGCTCAGCCTCCCTCCAGTCGGTTAAGCGCCGGAACGGGGTCGAGGAAGAGCGATCTGCCCGCTGTGATCAACGCGCTCCCCGCCTCAGATGCGCAGCACACTCGAGCGCCGCCGTTGCCCAGTCAACAGAGCGCGTTTCGCATCCAGCCCTTAGCCATTCATGCAAATGCATGGTCAGTGCTTCCAGGGGTTTCGGATTGGGTGCTAGGCATTATAAAGAGAGGCTACACGCTACAGTTTTCTCGACGCCCACCGTGCTTTTCAGCGCGCGTCGAAACTACGGTCAAAACAGAAGTAGCACACATACTTCGGGCCGAAATATCAAAACTGTTGAGCAAAGGGGCTGTAGAGCCTGTGTCTCAAAGCGAGGGGGGGCTGTACAGCAGATACTTTCTGGTGCCCAAGAGAGACGGGGGTCTCCGGCCCATACTGGATCTAAGACAGCTGAACAGGCATTGATGAAACGCAGTTTCAAAATGCTCACGACCAGGAAGCTCCTCGCGCAGATTCGCAGAGGGGACTGGTTCATGTCAATAGATCTGAAGGACGCGTATTTTCAAATACGGATAGCGTCAAACCACAGGCGATATTTGAGATTCGCCTTCGAGGGCCAGGCATACCAGTTTGCAGTCCTGCCATTCGGCTTGTCCGTAGCTCCTCGTACGTTTACGAGGTGCATGGCTGCAGCGCTCGCTCCTCTTAGACTCAGAGGCACACGAGTGCTGAATTATTTGGACGACTGGCTGGTTCTGGCCCGATCATGAGCGGAGCTCATGGACCACAGAGCCGTTTTACTCGATCACCTCGAGAAGCTCGGCCTCAGTGTCAATTGGGTGAAGAGTTCGCTGAACCCCAGTCAGACGATCCTGTTTCTGGGTATAGTTCTGAACTCGTGTTCCATGACGGCGCGGCTGTCACCACAGCGCGCGATGGGCATTCAGCGTGCAGCGAGTTCTTTCCGCTGTGGCGCGACTGTGTCGCTCAAACACTGTCAAAAGATGCTGGGTTTCATGGCCTCAGCATCTCCGGTTCTGCGGCTGGGCCTGCTCCGCATGCGCCCCCTGCAGTTCTGGCTGAAGGCTCGGGTGCCGCGCAGAGCGTGGGCGTCTGGCCGGCTGCATTTCAAGGTCGATCAGAGCTGTGTTGCGGCTCTAGCACCTTGGACAGCGAACGGCTGGTACCGATCAAGTGTAAGCCTGGGGACTTCCCCGAGTGTGAAAATGGTGTCGACGGACGCCTCCACTTCGGGATGGGGAGCGCTGCTCGAGGGCAGACCGTCCTTTGGCCTATGGTCAGAATGGGAAAAGCTCCATCATATCAACTGCCTGGAAATGCTGGCAGTGGAGAACGCGCTGACGCGCTTTTGTCCCCATATCAAGGATCACCACGTCATAGTCCGTTTGGACAACATGTCCGTGGTGTCCTACATAAATCGCCAGGTCGGTCTCGGGTCCCGAAACCTGTGCAGGCTGACGGAACGCCTCCTGATTTGGGCTCAGCGCAACGTGTGCTCGCTGAGAGCAGTGCATGTGCCTGGACTGCAGAATCTGTGTCCAGACAGGCTGTCCAGAGGCAATGTTCCTACGGGCGAATGGTCTCTACACCCGCAAACAGTCCGGCTGTTGTGGCAGAGATTTGGCATGGCGGAGGTGGACCTCTTTGCGTCCCACGAAGACGCTCACTGCCCCGCGTTCTTTTCCAAGAACGAAAGCGCGCTGTCACGGAGATGGCCGTGCTGCCCGCTTTATGCGTTCCCTCCCGTCTCCCTCCTTCCGCAGGTGATAGAACGGGTGAGAGAAACGAGATGTTCGATGGTTCTTTGGAAGAACCAACCATGGTTCCCAGATTTGATGCAGTTAGCAGATGTCGCCCCGTGGCCGGTACCATTGAGGAGAGACCTCCTCTCGCAGGCCAGGGGCTCGATTTGGCACCCTCAACCGGAGTTGTGGTCCCTCTATGTATGGGCACTCAATGGTTACCCGCTGATCTCGCAGTGAGAGTGCTAAATACCATCACTCAGGCTAGAGCTCCGTCGACACGACGTCTGTATGCCTCGAAGTGGTCGGTGTTCTCCAGCTGGTGCACAGCTCGAGGTTATTCACCCCTTAGTTGTGAGGTGACGGAGGTCCTCTCCTTCCTTCAGGAGCTGTTGGATAAGGGCAGAGCCCCATCCACGCTCAAAGTTTATGTGGCTGCCATCGCGGCGTTTTCTGAAACGGCGTCCGGTCAGTCAATAGGAAGGAATGATTTAGTCATCCGGTTCCTCAGAGGAGCTAGGAGGCTGAATCCTCCCAGACCTCCGTCAGTCCCTATGTGGGACCTCGCGGCGGTTTTGGAGGCCTTGAAAGGTCCCCCTTTCAAGCCTATCCAATCGATTAGCCTTCAGCATTTGTCGTTCAAGACAGTATTCTTGTTGGCTCTCGCTTCTGTGAAGTGTGTGGGTGATTTGCACGCGCTCTCGGTGAGCCAGTCGTGCTTGGAGTTTGGGCCCAATGACTCAAGAGTCATACTCAAACCTAGGCACGGTTATGTGCCGAAATCCTTCAACACACCGTTTCGGGCTCAGGTTATTGCCCTGTCTGCCCTGCCGGTGTCAGGGGAGGATGGAGACTCGAGTCTTCTTTGCCCTGTCAGGGTTTTAAGAGCTTATGTGTCTCGCTCTGCTGCCTTTCGGCAGACGGAGCAGCTATTTGTCTCGTTCGGTGGGCGTTCCAAGGGAATGGCTGTTTCGAGACAGACTCTATCCAGATGGATAGTTGACGCCATAGCGTTAGCTTACGCTTCCAGGGGCCTTCAGTGCCCGTTGGGCGTCAGAGCACACTCCACAAGAGGCATCGCCTCGTCGTGGGCGTGGTCTACTGGGATCTCCTTGCAGGATATATGTATGGCGGCAGGTTGGGCCTCGCCGTCTACATTTATCAGGTTCTATAACCTGGAGGTTCCCGCCTTGCAAGCCAGGCTGCTGTCGGTATAGGCGAATCAGGGCCCTGAGGGGAATTCTGAGTTCACGAGCGCTATGCGCTGCCGACTGTTATATGGGCAGTATTGCGTAAGACCCGCATTGCCACATTGGTCAGGCCTTGCCTCGGCTGTGTGACGTCATATTGCCGCATCTACGGATGCTGCTAGATATGGGACGGAGGGCTTTTTCCCTTTTCTGTCCTGGACTCTCTGTGAGTCCCTCAGGTGACTGTGCACTGTAAATCCTGGGCGTTGCTTCAGGTTTATTGGTGTGTGATCCCTGCGCGCATGGCGTTTTACACTGGGTTCCCGTAGCGTCTTAGCTAAGACGCAGTACGAGAGAGCTCTCGTAAGAGAACGTACTCGGTTACTAAACGTAACCTCGGTTCTCTCTAGAAGAGCGAACGAGTACTGCGTTCTCTGCCGTGCGCACGATTCACTCTGGTTCGCTTCGGCGATGAAATAAATCAGGTGAGTCAGCCTTTTCGAGCTCCTTTTATAGGTTGGGCCACACCCGTTTCGGCGGGAAGTGGCAAGAAGGGCGCGAAGCGAACCGAGGTTACGTTTAGTAACCGAGTACGTTTTGTTAATTGAAAATGTACTAGAATTGTGAAAAATCGGGTGTAACTACCAGAATTATAGGTGCTGTATATCTTTTTATTTTATTTTATTTTTTTACTAAAGCATTAAAATACCACAATATGTTTATAGATATATAGCAAACATGATAAGTTCATATATTTCTTTCTCCCAAAAACAATGTTGCATCCATATATTCTACACTGAAATGTGTGTTCCGTGTCGGAATGTCTTTTTGTTTTTGTTTGGGTCTGTGTGATTCCACCGAATGTCCATTTACCCAATACTTTTTCAGTGCCCTAGGTTGCCATTTGGTGGAAAACTCAATGTATTGCATATTTGAGACAGGGGTAGCTGCAGGTCAGAGTAATGGGCTTGGCAAAAGTTGGCATAACGAAAGGTGAATGCTACAACAGAAGCCTACTCCTAACCCTAATCAATTAGAAAGACCTTTATTTAGCCCCCTAAAAAATACAAGTGATTAACAGTCAAAAAGAAAGTTATTTCAGAGATGAAGCAAGAAGAAAAACATTTTATTCTTTTGAATTTATTGCACCAATTAATTATCCACAGTATAAATAGGAAAATGTGGTATACAGATAAGTGTAACTTCCATGTTGACTTTAGCAATGTAATATACTTAGCATTTGTGGAATTATATTTCAATATTTCTCTTTTTTTCCTCTCTCTTCAGTCCTGTAATGGTCCCCACCTTTCCTGTTCCTCTCCTGTTTTACAAGTGTTGGCTCTACAGAGCGTCTGGTCATCTGCTCCACAGGAACCGAAAGTTCAAAGCTTGCCTCAGACAGAAATCTCCAGCTTACATCACCCCACCTGAAGCCCAGGGCTGCAGCTGTACAGGTCGCTCCGCATCGACGGTTCCCAGAAACAACACCTTCATTTTCCCACTTCTGTTGGCCAACTCCCTGCTGGCTCTAGAGGGTGGAGCTAAAGGATCCACAGCAGGCCAGTTTCATGATCTCCTGGGGATCACCAAAATGATAAGGCTGTTGGAGACTTTTTGACCAAGGCACTGAAATCTGTGCATGAAACTAATGGAAACAGCTACACTTGGCACATTTCCTCTGCACTGTTTTCTAAACAGTCCCCTAAACTGAGGAAGAGCTTTCTGGAGAAGCTTCAAATCCACTTTGGGTTGCAGCATGTGGCCCTGGAGGATGCACAGAAACAGATTGACATAGAGAAGCACCATTCCTGGGCTAAAAGTGGTATGGATGGAGAGGAGACAGCAGATCTCGAACAGGCACTGTAGACCAAACCTGGAGCCATGATCCTGGCCAATGCACTGCACTTTAAAGGTGAGGAGAAAGAATAAAGCTAGGAAACTAGTTTAACTGGCTTAATATAATGCTAGAACACAATTATATTCTAATACGATATTGTGTTGATTTACCTAATGAGGTTAAGGAAAGTTATTTTAATCACTGAGTGCAAATAATATATAAAAGGACATGGCATATCACAAAGACAGACTAAAAAGCTTCTGTGAATAACATGCTTTAGTAACAGGCATTAGACACAATTAAAATGAAGGTGTGGCTTGTCTACTGTACTTAGGGGATCAGGATAGTTGTGTCTAATCTTGAAGCTTTATGGTCCATTATGTGTTTGGACTGTTTGGACAGCAGCCAAACTGCATTACAAAATTCATGGCTTCTTCTTTCACTTTACTTGAATGGCCTTTGGAAAGCAAACACAACTATTTTCTATGATTTGATTTCTTGGTGATGTTTTGTTTGTGAGCTAATCAGTATTTTTGAATGAATTGTAGACATGAAAGTTTTTTAGATATGCGAATTCTATAGATTATATTAGTGGTTAAATCCAGTTCTGTAATCAGATTGGCAGATCAATGTTCCAAGATGATGTAAATTCCACTGATGTAAATTCTAACAGCACTGGGATTTAAATCTTGAATTCTAGTGGATTTAAATCATTGATTCAACTGTTCTGTTTCATTCAGGAATGTAACAAGACACTGCTTGTATGGCTGCATTCCACTTCGCTTTTAGACACACACACACACTGATCCTTTACTCAGATAATTGAAAATACTCACTCGCATAATGATATAACCTGCAAATAGATTCAATGAACAAATCTTTTTGGTGAAGTGATTCAAAAGAGTCAATGGGATTAATCAAAATCCCCACCCCTATACAGTATGTTTTACTTACCTGTATTTATTTTTTAAATAAAAGCTAATTTATCTAATGCAGCTCAAATAATTTAAGGCAACCATTAACCTTTTTTAAAACTCAAACAATACTATGACATTTATGTTTTTTTTTTCAGTTACATTTACTAGCAATTTCAAGGTCATCAGTGAGTTAAAACAGTTTTACACTGACATATATCAGCTTATACTGTATCTAAAAAAGGCGAGAGGTGATATTTGAGGCAAACAGAATCAGACAGAGTGGTCATAGCACCACTGGGCTTCCTCTTTCTTGGGTGCTGGAGATTTAGTTAGCACAGATTGTGCTGCTGCTTGATAAATGAACTATAAACAGTTGCATGACTGATGCTGAAGGTGAAAATTAGCTTGGAGGATAAGGAATCACACTTTAGGGGGTGTGCAAAACATACGTGTGTGTCTGTTTGATTATAGTGATTTATGTTGGTGTAGCAAATGCACCTGTGAAGTGCATGTGTTTACTTACAGTATGTGTTTGTATGTATTTGTGTACTGTATGTGTATACACACCTGTTTGTGTTCACACTGGGAAGTCAGATTTTATTTTTTAGCAAACTCAAGTTTAGTAAACAAATTGGTTGGAATAAATGAATCATTATTTCAATACAGTTTTTATTACAATTTCCAAACTACAGTCAAATGATTTACAAACGCTCTGTAAATCAGTCTGAACATTTAATAAAAGCATAAGTTGAAAAGATCGATTCTTTTATAAATCAGTAGTTCATGCATTCACCTTCACAGCCAGCCTTTAAGGTTGATGAAAGTCAGACCATCTCCAGTATATCAGGAAGAGCCCATGTATCTTCCCAGGAGAGGTGGTGTGTCATCTTAAATAATTTAATAATGATCATCTGCATCTCCTGCCCTCCAGTGAGTGGCTATATTCTTCATACAATACTCTGCTAACTGCGTACAGTGCAGTATACTGCATACTGCTTGGCCTGCTATTTAAAAAAAAAAATATTGTAACATGACAGGGACTTTGCAATTCCGTGAATGGCATTATAATATATATGGTGATTTAAATCCATATGTGTAGAATATTTGCATAATATGCACTGAATTTGTCTTTTTGGTCCTTATATTTACATTTGCATTTAGCAAAAACCTTTATCCAAAGCAACTTAAAGTGCATTTAAAGTATGCACTTTTATCAGTTCATGCATTCCCCATGGGAACTGAACCTATGGCCTTGGTGTTGCTAGCACGTTCTCTATCATTTGAGTTGCAGGAATTTTTTTGCTATATACGTTTACATTTGTGTCAGTCATATGAGCGCCATGGTTCAATGTGTAAGAGTGTGCATGGTAACTATTAGGCCAATACTCTGATTTAGTATTTTTTAAACATTGAACCCATGTACAGACATTTTTAACTGAATTTTGACATGCTCGACAGGGTAGTTTTCTTGTTTTATTATTATTGAGCTGTAATAGTAATATTGTTTTTGTACAAAAGCTGTGCAGTACATGCAGTAGCGTGTTTAGTCAAATCAGAGACAGTTCAACAATACTTAAGTTTCTTGTCACTCCCAAGAAGAGACGTTAATATGCCTGAAGGGCTGAAAATGAGTTTTTAACATGCCGGTGCTATATGCTCTTCTACTTCACTGGAGTTCATTGTCTCACCCACATGCTGAAGTCTTGTTCGACTCATCGATTTCTTTGTCTGAGTAATACTGGCAGGTGCTTTGATCCTATTTTAAACACAGAGCGATGGGAATGGAGCAGTAGGAGGAGAGCTTTCTCTACTACGAAGCGCAACAGGAAATAAAGTTTGGATTGATTTTAGGTTGATAAGCAATCTAATTAATTTCTTTTGTTTTATGTTTTGACTTAATTACATATTTTTTCCTGTTCGCAAGCAAGAAGCGGGAGTCGTGGAAGTTCATTAATTCAGCCAATGAAATATACAAATTAGATCAGACAATAGATTGGGCCCTGTGAGTGAGATTATGAAAATTGAATTCATAGTTTGGATTTATAATTTAAAGGCAGTCACTTGTCGCACCCCTTCAGGGTTCCGTAGTAATTCATTTAGTCACCAGTGTAATATTAACTTTGTCCGAAGCTTTTTCATCACCTCTCTGATGGGTCGTTTGTGGACTTTTACTCTTGGTGTTAATCTGAGAGCAGTGAAATCTGTTCAGTCATGTCTATGTTTTATAGGAAAATGTGTAGAAATGTGCGCCTTTTGGAGATCATTTACTTTAAATAATAGACATTGCAGTTCATTTCTCTAGTGTTTTTCAGAGTCAGTAGAAATGTCTTTAATGTCCTAAGTTATTATAACTGTGACCTTAATTGCCTTCTGCCTATAAACTGTTCCACAGGTCCATGTGCAATAATTGTTTATGGTTCATTGAACAAGTATCATAAATATTGTTTAAACCCTTTGAAATAAAATGTGTAACGCTCATTTTGTATTTTAGAAAATTGTCTTTAAAATACACAGTTCCAAAAAAGGGACATTACTTTTTTGATGATATTCCTGCCTGGAATGACTATGGTAGGATTGGCTACAGTACACTTCATAATTCCAGGTACACTGAAACAAATAGCCAGACACCGTGTAGAACTGGATTGGAGCTCGTAGCAGGGGTAAATGGAGAGCCACAGGTGTGGAGTGAAGGAAAGACAGAGGTGAAAGATAAGAGATTTTTGGGGGTTTGGTCAAAGGCTTTAAAGGGAGAAAAAGAGAGTTCTGTAGGCCGATTCCTGGTGCGTCGTAGTGGCAGACACCACATTAGAGCATTACCCTCAGTCTTTGTGCGAACCCCAAAAAACAAGCACACACACACACTTTACCCCCGAACAGCAGCCCTGCCCCTAGCACTAAAGGACCCTGAGAAAGAAAATGAAAGCGCTCTAATTCAGAGCATTTTGGCTTTATTGTTTGTGGCTCGGTTATTACTGAAAATGAGCATGAGAGAGCTTTCAAGATGCAAAACCACACTATAGCTGCATTGTCTTTAAGCTCTGTAATTACTGAAGAAGGTATGAGAGTCTCTCCTGCGAATGCTTGTTGGGTCATTCTGTTTTTCTCTTTCAGTCACAGAATCTCCCAGGATGTTTTCTTTCTTTTGATTGCCAGCCAAGACCTCAGTGACAAGAATCCTTGTGTGACATTTCAGAAACTCGCATGGCAGAATTCCCCCTTTAATGCTCTCAGTTCCAAGAGCTTTGCCACCCCATAATAACTGACAGATACCATGCCATGTGTTTTAAACTTTAGGCTGATCAAATTTCATCCCCCTGTATAATTATTGAAATCCAACTGCTCTGGCTCTTGGCTTGTGTTTACAAGCTTAAAGGAAACTGCTAGCATACCATTAGGCGCATGCAAAGCTTGACACGGGGCTTTCCCTATACAGTATCAGGTATTTCTCATAATAAATGACAACTGTGCGACTCGTCTCAGACTCGTCTTTTCTTTAAAGAGGAATTCTAGTTTCTATATTTTTGTTTTGTTTATTTATTTTTTGGGGGTTTTGTTAATGGTATTCCTAATTATACGTAAGGAATATGTTTTGAATTCCTCAGGAGGAGGATGTTTAATGCTGAAAGCAGTGGTTTTGGGACCAGAAGCGTTTAAAGGTGATTATGGAAATTTCATCTTGGGTGGCACATTCCATTGTCGTCGTCGTGTTCTTCCCTGGATTTATTCTCAGCACTCATTCATCGAGCACCGCCACGAGGGTTACTTCACTACCGGAATACCATTCAAGGGATCATCACTGGACTGAGCACCTTCACCAGTTGTCCACCGAGGTCCCTGTGTCACAGTCCCATCCTGCGTGCCTTAATCTGACCAGTGTGCTGAGTACTAATAAACAGCGTTATTGCAATTACATCCTGTTTCTGTCTTACGTAACAAATACTGGCAAAATATTCAACAACCCCGACATTTTTCTTTTTTATCTTTTTTTCATATATGCCACATTTAAAGTATAAATGCCAGTGCATAAGATAACAAAATATCAAACATGTGTAATTTTTTGTTTATGCATTTTATAAAAACATTAAATAAAATAGCACACTGTTCAAGCAAACTATTTAATTAAAAGGATGTTGTAAATTTATTTTATTTTATTTTTATTATTTCAAAATGTTATTTATTTCTGTCATGCAAAGCTGAATTTTCAGCAGCCGTTACTCCAGTCTTTAGTGTCACACATTGCTTCAGAAATCATTCTAATATTCTGATTTGGTGCTCAAGAAACATATAATATTATTATCAGTGTTGACAACAGCAACAACACTGTGATTACTTTTTCAGGATTCTTTGAACAGCATTTACTTCAATTCATACATTCATACACATATACTCTAAACGTAGCTTTAGTGTCCATGATTGCAGTTAATGTGACAAGCTGCACCAGTGGTGACGCAGCTTGGACACTGTGTCATGATTCTGCCTTCATGTCCTGATTTTTCTCTAGTCTTGAGGCAGGATCATGACAGGCCCGTGTTTTGTGTACAGCCTTGTCTTTGGGCCATGTGCTTGTGTTGTCTCGTTTCCTTGCCCCGCCCCCCTTGTTACCCTAGTTTTGTCATCATTGATTTACTTGTTCCACCTGTTGTGTTCATTATTAGCCTCCCTTTATAACCCCCTTGGGTTTCTCTGTCCTTTGTCGGTTCATTGCCAAATGTTGTCAAGCTTTGTCACTGCCTATCTTAATGATATCTCGCTGTGAGTATTTTGTCTGGAGTTCTGTTCAATGTATAATGTAAATTGTTTTGTTGTTAGTTACGGTTTAGTCTTAGTCGAGGCTTTTGCCTCTTGTCTTGTTTTGCCCCCTCGTGGGTTTTGTTTTTGGCTACAATAAATCTTGTGAGAGCATTCTGTCTACTTTTGGGTTCATCCTCCAACCACATAACACACTGACCTGTGACGCATTTTTAGTGAACTCCTTCACTAAAAATGTCCTTGAGACCTGTAGTTTAAAAACAATTGTAAAAATGTAACCTTTAAAAAATAAATACATTTCTGGGAAAAAATTGCATAATTTTTGCAGGTCACACTTTAATTAACATTTCTTACCTAATGCAATTATATTTTCAGACATCTTAAGTGTGTGGTTCAAGTGTCCAAATCATTTTTGGAGTCAGTGTAGGTCCAAATAACATGTGGCAGGGTTCAAAATGAGTTTCAGAGGCTGTTGACTATCTTATGTGTTTGTCTCTTCACTTCTTTTGAAGAGCAGTGTAATAGTTCTGGTGCCGCGAAATGGAGTTCTGGACTCTCGCGGGACCCAACGCAACATGTAGAATACAGTGATTTGCGGGCCTACCGCAAAATAGAAATGATCTAAGCATAAAATGTCTAAAACATATAAATTGTTATTAATGTGTTGCGCAAAAAGAACAACTAATAACATTAAAATGATCAACACACTCAATGTTTATATTTACAGCACGTGTTTAAAGGGATACGCAATGTAGCCAATCACAGAAGACTCAGCTGTTGATTTTTGGAACACAGTGGCCAACCAGAGACAAGTGTAGACATTGTGAAAGATTCATTGCGCATATTTTCATTGTGTTATAACAGAGCTTTGTAAGATTGTGATGAACTGAGATGTCAACTTTTAGTGATAATAAAGGAAGCGTTGATCACATTCTGCCATGCCAAACCATGCACGCAGCAGCCCATGCTTGCTTTTCTGTTAAAAATAATAGTGTTTAGACTAATTTGATGCTTAGTTAAAATAACAAATTTTTTTGGGATCATTTATTCTGCAATGTTAGGGATCTTAGTAGATGTTACAGAACCATTTAATGTAAATTTCTTTGATGTGCTGAAAAAAAAACTATATTTAGAAAATATTTTTATGCAGTGGCGCTGCACAAGATCCCGGGCCCTATGCATGTGCAGTCCTAATGCCCCCCCCCCCTGAAAATATATATTCCAGACTTTTCAAGGGCCCTCTCTTCGTTTGGGGCCCTGGTAATCAGTACTGGTTTTACCCCCAGTCCGGCGCCCCTGCTTTTATGCAGGCTTTCATGGGCAGGAGTGGGACAAAACATGAATGTTGCGGGCAGGAGCGGGACCAGATTATTTTTTTCGTGGGAGAGGGTGGACACAGGAAAGAATCTTGCAGGAGCGGGGCTGAAAAATCCATCTCGCACAGTTCTCTACTGCAAAATAAAATAAAATAACATGGCCTGGCTTAACCCCATATTGTCTTACAATCATCCTTAGTATTTGATTTGACTTGATTCTGCTTTTTTCACTCTTTCTTTCTTTTTTTTTTTCTTTCTTTCTTTCTCATTCTTTATCTTTCCCTTGACTAATCCAATAAGGTAAAAAGACTGTGGAAAAGAACATGTGACTGTAATACTGCTAATAGTCTCTTTATCGAGAATCTCATCTTTGTCAGTAAATTTAATGGGTGTAATGGGCTGAAATAATATGTCCTATGCCTCTGCCCCCCCCCCCCTTCCCCGAATGTCACTTTTGCCTACAGGAGCAGCAAGGAGACGTGGAGTAGCCTACATCAACAAGGAGATTTTAATGAACTTCAGAACGGGAAACACATCATGTAGCACAAACTCAATGTATAAGAACTGATACTGGAGACAAGGAAACACAAAGCTTAAGAACAGGGAAACTAATGGGACACACCTGGGAACAAATTAACTAAACGGGGAACACCTGGAACTGATATAACTAAATGGGGACAGGAACAGGAAAAAACAAATATGGGCGTAATCATTGACATGGAGTACGTGGGGGAGGAAAACACAACATGAGTCATAGAACAGAGTCTGACACTGCATCCCTCCACTCGCCTTTTCTTTCTTTTATTTTTGGCTCTTTTTCTGGCATGTAGTCTTTGATATTCCTTTGTATGATTTGACTCATCAAAGCCTTGATGTATGTCAAGTCAAAACAGCATGGCTGTAAGATGATTATATACTATATGTTTTCTAATAGTTTGTGTCAGAATGTTAAAATGCTTGTTTGTGCATGTCCGGGTCATGATGTCCAGGTCATGTTCATCTATTCGCTGTCCACGTGTTTTAAGTGGGTTTTTCTGTTTGTAGGATTTTGGGATCAAGGCTTTTACCACGAAAACCAAGATTTGCCCAGCTTCCTGGGTACTAAATACACAAAAGTTCTCATGATGCACAGATCAGGTAAGTTCCATCAGTCTTTTATCATTGAAATACACTAAGACATCCAAACTAACAAATGTTTGTTTTCCCAGGCGTGCTGTATATGGTCACTTTGAGGACATATAGAACATGGTACAGTTGTTGGAACTGGGCCTGTGGGAAGAAAAGGCCAACATGGTGCTGCTTTTGCCTTTCCATATGGAGAGTTTAGTTCGTCTGAACCATCTGCTGACCCAGGATCAGGTTGAGAAGTGGTTGGGGAAACTGAACTCCACTAGTATGGCATTATCCTTCCCGAGAACCAAAATAAGCAGCACCGTCAGTCTACAGGTAATAGTCTGAATATTGTACATATCTCTTCCTACACAGCCGTTATGTGGGAAATACAATTTCAAAACATTAAGTTGTAGATAAATATTCTTAACATACAATGTAGATAAAACTCATTTAGAAAGCTAATGGAAGATATCCAGAAATGACATTAGCATAATGAAAACGAACCATAGGTCATAGATTATTCTCATTCAGTGGGAAAGCTATTTTCCTTTTAATGGAAATTGTGTTTGCACTGAGATTGCAGTCAGGCCTTGGAATCTGGTTTTATCTGTTTTAGGACACTGAGCTATGGTCTTCATTCTTTAAAATATTCCTCAGATGTGCATTGTAAGTGCTTCCATTGCCATCTTCTGCTGCTCTGTATTTGAACACCAGCAGGCAACATGTTGATTTGCTGACCTGTGATCAGGAGTTTTATTTTTAGTCATAAAAAAAGGACAATATTTTGTCTTCTAATGAATATATCCTTTAAATTCACTCAATATTTTGTCATCTCATATTAATTTTGGTCCGTTTTAAACCTTATAAAAATGTAGGTCACAAAAGCATTATGTTAATTAAAACTAGATTTAATTGCTTGTCTTTGCAAAATCAATTTTGCTTGACTGCCAGAGATAAGACTTTCTTGTCTCAGTGGTTCATTTGTGGTTACTAAGGTGTTTGCTAGGTGTTTAGTTTGTGATTTGTGTTCTGCTTCTGCCGTGTGAGTGTGGTAAGTGCTGTCATTATCTAATTGTTCTTTACAAATTATTATTATTATTTATATTTTTTTTTTTTATATAATTTTTTTTTTTTTTTTTTTTAATAAGACCTTTACATGATAGCAAAATTTTTTTTTAATTATTCAAATAATCCTTAAAATATCGGAATTTCCACTAAAATATTAAGCAGCAAAACTGTTTTCAACACCGATAATAAAAAAAATGTTCCTTGAGCAACAGATCAGCATATTAGAATGATTTCTGAAAAAGGATTCTGTGGCAATGAAATTTCTGGAGTAATGGCTGCTGAAAATTCATTCAGCTTAGTCATCATAGGAATAAATGATAATTATTATTATTTTTTTTAAATATAGAAAACAGTTAAGTTGTAGTAATATTTCATAATGTTACTGTATTTACTGTAGGAAACAGCGTACACTCACACCCCAAACATTCTAATGTAGTTAAAATAGACCTAAAAAAAATTGCATTTTCACTATGGGTGTCTAATTTCCAATGTAGTGCATAACGTCAAAGTAGTTTACCACAGACCAGGTTTTACTTATAAATTGAAAAAAAAAAAAAAAAAAATTATAAAAACCTCGGAAAATCTCGAGGGAACCCATGGTGAATTATTCTTCTGGGTTTAGACATCACAACTCCAGCACTCTATTCGTTTTGTGCAATATAGACCTCAACAAAGTCGTCCTATAATTGCATGCCTTAATCCCTCTTAAGTGTTTCCCATACAGACTAATGACTCTTCTGGCATCCCAAACATTAGTGCTCCTTCAAGGCCTGGGACCTCAGAGGGATAACATCCTGGGTTAGAAGCTCAGCAAGAGTGTCTCCAGCAGCTCGGCCACAGGAAACAGCCTGGACTTAGACAGCAAAGAGTGACAGAGTTTTAGAAAAGCACCGATGGTTCTGTCTGCACTGCTGAACAGATCTGGATTTGGACGACAGAGAGTGACAGTGACTGTGGCAGTTGTGTTTGGGCTGTTGAGTTCAGTGGCTGAGACCGTGTCTGGTATGATTGGCTTGTGGGTAATAACATTTGGATTCTTTGGTTTCTTGCGGTGGATGGATATGTCAAGTACGCCTTCATAGTGCTCTTCTCGTGGGTTGTGGAGGTGAAGTGTTTTGGAGCTTGATGAATGATTTCGTGACATGCTGCTGGCTCTCGTCTTTCCTCGCTCACTTCAGTCTTCTTTCTCCTTCCTCGTCTCTTTCCTGTCTCCCTGCCTATTCTTCGTATTCGTCTTTTCTCTCTCCAGCTACCGCTCTGTCCTCTCTCTCTCATCGTCTGACCTCAGCTCATCTATCTCCTGCCCGGAGTCCACTGGTTCCTCCCACTCTCCCTTTCTTTATTCATCACTTCATCCACCACCTCAATCTTTGTCTGCCCTCTCATTCACTCTCATTTCTAGCTGGTCAGAGTCCCTGTATCTCATCTTCTGTCTCGCCCCTTTTCTTCTTTCACACTCAATCTTTGTCAAACTCTCCTTTTATCTCTTTACCTCTTGGATATTTGCCTGCACTTCTTTCTGAGGTCTTTTCTTTTTCTGTCTAAAATATTTCACTTTTTATTCTTCATTTAGTGGAATCACTTGGGACCTTCTTGCCATTTTGCAAAATTTATGGATGCAGCAATTTTATTGTATGTATGGATATGTGTCATTTTGATTAATTGTTTTTTGTGAATTTCATGATAAAATTTAACAATTTAAATTTTTGTAATGTTTTTTATTAAAAATTCTAAAAATGTATTTTTTTTAGTAACATTTTATACTTTCTAAATTAAGCAAAAACAGAATGTTCTGACTTTAGCTTTGTGAAATATACTACACATAACATGCATGCATGAAACAAATACATTATATGGGCTGAATGAGATGCAAATTCACTCTCTTACGGCAGGTGGCACTTATGAAACCACTGCAATATAGCATTTCCTTGGTTACCATTTACAAATTGTCTCTCTCTGCAGACAATGAAGCGATTTTGCCCCTTTGTTGTTGAGAAATATAATGTAGCGATTCAGTATCGATTAATAAAAGTAGCGTGACAACACTCTGAATGCTACTTTTTGCACAGCACGATCTCAGATCTCTGTGTGCGAGTGTTGTGTGTGTGTGTGTGTCTGTGTGTGCACGTTCATCAATTAAAGCAGTGCATTAACGTTGATTAAACGTTAAAAAAACGTTTTTTTTATCGTATAATAAAAAATTGTGTATGTACCGTTTAAATACAGAATTATATCGGGGTGTGTGTGGTGTGTGTGGTGTGGTTGGCACAGTGGTTAACCATAAAAATAAAAAATGGCACGTCATGCCGAAAAGGTTGCTGATCCCTGCAATAGAGTAAAGATACAAACAATAAACAGTGATTTTTCAGTTGTTGTTTTTTGGCCGGTCTAGCATAGGTTTTTAGGTACAGAAATTTAATAAAGTAATCAAATGTAAAACAGCATTGCATATTGGACTATATAAATTAAAGATGATTCTTTTTTAAAGTTATAAAAGCTTTTTAATCAAGAGCAGTGAGTGATTTCTTTGTTGTTGCCGTTTCTATTAATATAAAGACTGTCAATTTAAGAGAATACACTGATACAGTGGCCTGCGTTCAGCCGCCTATGTCTGCTGTAGGATACTTACCAAGACGGGCATTTTGACATAATTTTTGTCTGAATTTGTAAATTTAAACACAATACTTCAAAGAGATCTTCTATTTGTGCGAGTTCTGAGGCGCGGGTTTGCGTGCTTCGGATGAGCGCATGCACAAATCTTCTCACTGCGTGCGCGAGCTCGCATCCTCTGGCTCTTAAATGTTTAAACTGACAAGCAGTGGGCAGCCATTTATGCTGCGGCGCCCGGGGAGCAGTTGGGCATTCAGTGCCTTGCTCAAGGGCACCTAAGTCGTGGTATTGAAGGTGGAGAGAGCACTGTACATGCACTCCCCCCACCCACAATTCCTGCCGGCCCGAGACTCGAACTCACAACCTTTCGATTGGGAGTCCGACTCTCTAACCATTAGGCTCATATTCCAGCATAAGTCGTTCACATTGATCAAGAGTAGAGCCCGACCGATATATCGGCTGGCCGATATTATCGGCCGATATAAGCTAATTGCATTTAAATCGGCATTGGCATTTATAACGGCCGATGAAACATGAGAAACAGAGTCTCATGCTTCACTCATGTTATGAGTGTTGCATAGTTTGCCCACCAGAGGGAGCTCTGCAGCTCCAGAGTTAACAACAGCGCCAGAAGTCCACTACAGAAGAAAGCGATCAGCCAAGCCACGGAGATGTAACTTACTGTTTTGACGGTGAGTCTGTCATTCGTCATGTGAAATGATTGTAGATTTAGTTCATACCCTGTATATAAAAACTGTGTGGTAGTTCTAGCTAATGGTCCTATCATTATCACTTCTAAATATTCTGTAACATCACTTGCAGCTGCTAATGCATTGCTATATTAGATTAGCCACAAAGCTAATACCATGTTTATCAGTGGAAGAGCGCGAACGTTAATAGGAGGTCAAACTATAACGTTAGCGTTTAACTTATTCTATTGCGGTGTGTTTCCCACATAATGACCGCGTAAATGGGCCTTTCACACAGGACGCGGTATGCACGGCGCTTGCCGCTGGGTTCAGCGTTGCCCTTCAGATATAACGAGATTTGCGCTGCGCTATGGCGTAGGCGGGGTTTTAAAAACGTTTAGCGGGAGCTCTTTCATAGTCTGTTGTTCCTCCTTTCGGTCAGCAGCAAACATGTATCTGTCCCGTTGTAAGAAGCGAGCGATAGCGCTAGTCCTGCTGATGAGAATTAAGAGAGAAGCAAGGAAGATGAGGCTACCCTCAGGTCCAGTGAACAATTTGGTGAATTCAGGCTGGTTACGTTACTCTAACGCTAATAGCTTCCTTTTTAGCAGGCCCCTTAAATGCTTGCTATTAACTGGTTTGAAGGTGGTTCCTCTCAAAATTGACAGCGGTGTGTTCATGACACTAACGTTAACCATTCAACTTCGAATTGATTCCGTAATCTTCCGGTAATAGTAGGCAAGACGATGTTCTGTGAGAGCAAATATAGTGTAGTTACAGTAACTACAGTAGGTGCGTCAGAAATGATTAAACCAGAGGGGACATGTAAATAAATGTGAGCTGAACAAGCGCTTTTTTTTTTTTTTTTTTACATATTGTTTCAAAGCAGCTTTACAGACATAACAGGAAAATGTTGAAATAATATTGTTAAATATAAGTAGGTAATACCTATTGCTTGACAAATAAAAAAAATATATATATTTCTCATTCTTGCCTATGTAGGAGATCCCAGTTTATTATTATTATAATTCTAATGATGACATGAGTAATGATACATGGTGATAATATTAATACACATGCTTATTCTTTCTCCGTCTCTCTTTCTGCCTACAGATGGCTGAAAAAGGTGAATGCTGTAGCAGCAAAGTGTGGGACTACTTCTGCAAATACTTTAACTTTAGTATTATAAATTATTTACAGTACACACACATACTGTTAAAACCAGCTTCAACTGGAAGAAAGTAAAAGTGTTAAATGTTTAAAACCAGACTGTTTTTTGATCATTAAAAAATATATACTTTGGATGTGCAATTGTTTAGTCATTGAGACTGTAATCTAAGGCTTTTTTTTAACATAGTCCATTCTGGAAAATGGTTTATACAGCCCACATACATAGAACAGGCAGATATTTTGCTATTGAATGTTGTGTAAGTGCAGTTTATAGGAAATGGGTCTTATATCCAGATTATTTTTTAAATCAAAATATCGGCTTATAAATCGGCTCTTTTCGAGTTAATATCGGCATCGGCATCGGCCCCCAAAAATCCATATCGGTTTGGCTCTAATCAAGAGTGAATGGTTTGTCCAGGTTTTTTTTTCTCATCGCTATTGTTGTAATGTCTGGAAATCCAGAATGCGCATTCATCAACAGAAACATATAAACTGCTAGCAGATGCTTTGGATTTAAGTTGAACCGCGGTCCCAGCGCGTACCGAACCGTGTGTAGTGAACCGAACGGTATGGGTTTGTTTCAGCGAACTGTGCCACCCCTAATATATATATATATATAATATCGTATTTTTCGGACTATAAGTCGCACCTGAGTATAAGTCGCACCAGTCCAAAAATACGTCATGATGAGGAAAAAAAACATATATAAATCGTACTGGACTCAGTCGCATTTATTTAGAACCAAGAACCAAGAGAAAGCATTACCGTCTACAGCCACGAGAGGGCGCGCTATGTTTTCAGTGTAGACTACAGGAGCACTGAGCAGCATAGAGCGCCCTCTCGCGGCTGTAGACGGTAATGTTTTCTGTTAGTTTATTTCTCTTGGTTCATGTCAAATTAATTTTGATAAATAAGTCGCAGGACCAGCCAAACTATGAAAAAAAGTGTGACTTATAGTCCGGAAAATATGGTATATATATATATATAAACAACATTTTGAAATAAATATACTTAATTTTAATATATAATGTCATATCATATGACTGTATTTCCTTTTAATTTTCATTTAATATATTTCTTTTAAATAAACAACTAGTCTAATCGGTCTTTAGAAAGCAAATGAAACACATGGTCCTGTTTAATTTGGTGAATGTTAATTATGAAAAGGTCTTTGTTAAACATATTTCCTCAATATCTTAAGTGCATGGGTTAACTCTTAGAACTTTTTTATTTTTATTTTTGCTGACCCCCTTGGGCCCCTACTCCCCAGAGCCCATTTTGAAAACCCCTACTCTCAGGTCACTGTCCCAGGGTAATGCTGCAGGCAGATGACAAACCGGTTAAACCACAAAGTTGGTTTTATCCATGTGGTAGACAGCAGATGTCAAGAAAAACATGTCAAGAGGAGTGCAGTGACAGAAAAGGGTAAGAATTTAGAGAAGTAGAGGTTAAAAGACACAGAGTAGAAAAAGGTACAACAGAAATGACAGTTGTTGAACTAGACAGGTCAAGTGGGGCACAGCCGTTCCCAGGGCACATAGAGAAGTGAACGGTCACTGTAATGCGGGACAGCATTTTGTTAAAGTCTTGTAATGTCAGGCAAGAAATATAAGCACCCACATGCCATGTCCAATTACACAGCTCTGCTCAGAAGAACAAGATTTTGACATTAACATGAGCGTTTAGAATGCCCAAGAGAGACCTAGAGGCTTGCTTTAAGAGAAATCCACCGACAGCCCAGACATGACTCCCTTTTTCGGACTTGCTGTGTTCACATAAGTGATGCCCCAGTGTGCGGAAAGAAGCTGAAAAGTCCTGCCACGGCTGCATGACATTAATAGAGCTGTATTACCTCTCTGACAAGTCCTCCTGCTGCTCCCTCGCTCTCCACATCTTTCTGCTCTCTGTCTGTTTTTCTGCTCTTTCGTGCTCTCATCTGGCTTTTTCTTTTTTTCTGCCACACACATACAAACACTCTTTCTTGTAGTATCTGAAGAAATATCACTGTAGGTCAGAGACACTTAATTCCTCCACTTTTATATGGGCAGTGACAGAAGAGGCACGCTGAGTGCAGCTTCCCTCTCCAGTCTGGACGAAGTGAGCAAACACAGCCTCCATCTCAAGGCGTTAATAGCCTTTCCACCTTTTATCTATCATCTCGCCTCAGAGCCTCAGCCTCCAACATGGCCACCAGACACTCTTGTCACTCTCAAGTCGCTCTAGGCCTTCTGTCATGCTCTTGCATGGACATCTTTGGTCTCGGGAGGAGCTGCTATTATCCTGATTTCCAATCCGTGCACTTGCGTATGCACTAATGTAGCCATGCTGCGTGGCTACAGGGGCCCGGCTCGGGGCAGGATGACCCAAATTAGACTGACGTGCAGCTGGAGAGGTGAGTGGTTGTGAGGGAGGTGGAATGGGGTTGAGTGCTGGAAAGAGAGAAAGCGACAGGGAAAGGGCAGGAGAGCGGGCGATCCAGATAAAAATATCCACTCTGATGGTAAGGCAGCGGGGCTGGAGCTCAGGAACGGTTAGTGCCAGGTGATAGTGGCTAACAAGAGATTGAATCTGGACTCCATAACGAGCACGAGGGGTCAAGGGGTCACCGTCTGCCTGATGCCTGGCAAACACACACAGCCAGACACACTGACCTTAAGAGTCTGACACAGGGATACACAGAAAACACACACACACGATTTCTGTGCCAAGGCCTGTGGATGCCAGTATGGCTGTAATTGGGTTGCACAGTTCTCTGTGTGTGCCAGAGAGACAGAGGGAGTCAAACTAACATACACACACTCATTGATGAGGTCATGAAGTGGATAGGGTGTGTATGCCAGGACTTGGGACAAGCCTGTCGTAATCAGACAAGTGTTTTAGAACACAGTACCAAGCCATGATAAAATGCTTATTTGTAATCTCATACAAATATTGACATATCCTATTTATTTTGTATAATATGTAATTTATTGAAGTTTGTGGCTGTCTTGTAAAAACCTTTCACCACATCTGCCCAAAGTAAGTGAATTTATATTATTATTTGTCATAAATATTTCTTGCTAGCTATGAAACTGTATTCTATTAATTCCACTAATGATTCTTTTAGTGCTTCTGAAGAGAAAAAAAGGAAATAAAACTACATTTTTTATTTTTTTACTGCACTCATCGGTCTGTTGCCAAATGATGAGATCATTTCAGTTGTCAACAGAGCAGATATAACAAATCAGAAATATGGAAAGGTAATTATTGTAAAATACTTTTTAATGAAATGCAGTCATTAATGTAATCTAATAATTTGTCCTGACTGTATTTAATGATAAAATATATATTTAAAAAGGGTAACATATGCATTATTTGTTTTATCCAAAATAATTAAATATTTTGAAATCCCTGAATAATTCATCATTGATTCATAATTTAATAATTAATAATTTGTATGTTCATATATTCATACGATTCGGGGGAAAATTTTTTGTGATCTGTTACTCTCATGTCAATTCAAAGATATTACAAATTTGAGGAAACACACATGAAAATATTTTTAATGAAACATAAGGGATTTCTATTCCTTCACTGGCAGTCTGTTACATCAAAACTTTGACACTTTAAAAAAAGTTAATAAATACATCTATATGAATCGAGTGGTTTAATCCAAGTCTTCTGAAGAAACATGATCTTTATTTGCGTTTTGAAGATGAATGAAAAGACTTGTGGGTTTGGAAGGACATGAGAGTGAATAATTAATGACATTTATGAATTAATGACAATTTTTTTTTTTAACTAACCTTTTACGTCTCTGGATGTGTAAACCATAGAAATGAATGATTTGATGATTTAAAATGATTCTTAACTTACAAAATTGTGTGGTTTCTCTTATTTCTGTTTGCAGACTCCTGATGGCCAGTGTCTCCCCCACAACCAGCCCTGTGTCACCCTGACTTATGCTTCTTTATCTAAAGTAGGAGGCTCCCCCTGGGGGACGATTCTGTAACTGCTTTGATTGATTCAGAGGTGTTTTTTAATTCACTATACAACCTGCTCATAATAAATTATCATTCATTTGGAAATTGGTTTGCAATGAATCTGATCATGCTGTAGATTGTAGTTGAGCCTCAGTGGTTTCACTGTGTAGTACAAAAAATATTAATGGAGTATTTAATATATTACAATAAATATATTACAACAAAAATCGAATGTTTTGGAAACCAATTGCTTCAAATCTTTTTCATTTTTTATTTATTTATTAATTAGTTTATTTATAGGATCAGTGCTTGTTTTCCCAACCCTGTTTATTTCTTTATCATTTGAAATTAAATATTTTTTTGCAATTTAATATATATATTTCATATGTGCTTACAGCTCTGAACCAGCAGGTTTGTGCTTCTCACCAAGTTCTTGTGATTCTGATTTCAGGAGGCTGATAATTGGCATGAAGTTTTTTTGTGGCAGAGTGTAATGCAAAGGATGAACAAAAATATAATAATATTGTGCATGAAGAAGAAAGTGGAGAAAAGAGAGAGACAAAATGTAAATCAGGCATAAGACAGTGATAAAGAACTCTGAATAATGACCAAGATGTTTTCTGAAAGGCGAGCTGACTGCCATGATGCTGCAAGGCTGAATAAAACAGTTGCTGGAGTTGCTGAAAGCTCTGTGTGCCGCTGGTGGGCCATTTCCACCCCTTACATTCTCATACACCATATTGTTGTATAGAAAGTGCAACATGCAGCTGACTCTAGGGCAGTTTCTTCTTGTGTGTTATTTATGAGCTGCATGTTTTTGTAGTTGTATTTATTGATGTAGACACTTAAATTATGCCACAGTATAATGCAGTTTGCTTTAAAAAAATGGAGCACAAGGATAGGCTGCATTTGGAAAACTTTGGCTTGAGAAAGAAACAGACAGGAAGAGAGAGTGAGAAGAGAAGAAAATACAGATGCTCCATTTCCACCCAATGAGCAGCATTCGAGGTGAACCATGTTTACACAGCCCTCCTCCTCGCTCCATCTCTCTCCCTCTCTCGTTTTCCTCCATCTGCCCATCACATTTCCTGCATTAGTTGGGAATCTGTGTGCCATATTACTACATGATATTTATTAGCCCCCTTTCATCTGTTTCCAGTGCATAAACTAGTGTACTCATCTGCAGACCCATCACTCAATCCCAGCTGCCTGCTGGGCACGACTTCTCTCCGCAAACGTGTCATTTATTCATTTGGGGCTAACTTCACCTAGAGAGGGTTTACCTGCTTTTCCTTCGGGGCATCCTGTGAGCTGCATTGTATTTTGTAGAAGCAATGCAAAGCATCACTAGCTTCAAATGACTCCAAGCTAATAGCTGTGTGCCATCTTAGAGATCTGGATTAAGTGAATATGCGAAATGAGCATTTTTTTGTCTGTCAGGCCCCGGGGGCTTCTAGGGTAAATGCTTGCATGACGATAGCCCACGTTGAAAAGTTAAACGCTGATTGTTTCAATTAAAAATTTAGTGACCTCAGCAAATCTGCAGATCCTGAGAGGTGCCGCCATCCCAAGGAGAAAGAGCGAGATGGAGCGAGACACAGAAAGAGGTGTGCTATTTATAGAGCCTGTCACAATGCAGGCTGGGAGATGTCTGCTAATGTTACATATGACTCTAATTGCTGGAGACAGCGTTGTCGTAGTAACATACAGTGCCATGTCAGCGTTGTGGCAACAAGCTGCTTCGGGTCAAGGCTACACGGCCCAGGAGCAGATCTGTGTCTATGGTGCCGGATAACATCAAAATTGCAATGGAGAGGCACAAGGAAAAAGCCCTTGAAGACAACACAGAGAATTAATTAAGGGGAAATAAATTCGCCCAATGCAGTGTCAGACCGTATATAGCGAGGACATACAGCTGTGAAAGAGGGTGAGAAAGCTTCAGGAGACAGAGATGAAAGACCGTCATTCTCTGAAGCATAAATACATGCTTAGATACAAGTCTGGACATTCGGATCAGAGCAGGAAAAAGACAGGGAGCACATGAGAGCAGGCAAGAGAGGAATTAAACAAGTGGCGGATGGTCTGATGAGGGATGAAGATGCCACAGAGGTGGCTGAGCGGCCGACAGGATGAGGCAGTGATGAAGTAAAGGAGTAAAGAGGTAGAAGGAGAATAATGGATGAGGACAATAGAAGTGCATTAGTGCAGGTGTGTGCTGAGACTGCTAAGAGAGAGTGAACCGCAGAGGTTCGAACAGTGTTAGCACTGGTGACAGCCTCCCCCACCTCTCTGCCTCATTATCAACCTCTCCTTCCATCTTTCTCTTGTTTTCCACCGTTTTTCTCCTTTAAAAACCTCTGATTCAAATCACTATGTCAGTGCCTGGGTTGTGCACCCATTCAGAATTGAACTGAGAATGCATTTTAATTGCTGAATTTGAATTGAGGTAGCAAACAGGATGCAGAATTACTTCAAAATCCCTTTTGAAGAAAAGTCAGTTCACTCGGTGGCCATATTTGCAATGCCTCCAGGCAGCTATTTTAGGCATGCCTGACCAATACCTATCTACCTGTATGGGAAAATCTCAAAAACTGATTGCCAAACTCACATTTAAATAAAATTTTTCGAATAAAAAATAAAACCTTGACAGGAACTGTCCCATAAATGTAGTTTCTTGTGCTCAAATAGTGTAAAAAAAAATCATATTTCATGTTGGTCTGGTGGATTGAAAAAAAAAAAAGGTCTCATGATGTTTTTAAAAAGTCAAACTTATTTTAACTTGCGCACTGTGCTTTTAGAATACCATGTCGTGTGAGACTCTGCATAAAAAAAGTCAAAGACATCCATTTACACAGGAAAAACGATGGAAAACCAGCAGAACCAGTGGAATACAAAAACCTGTTCTGACTGAACACCTCAATTACAAAAATAAAATGGAATTCCGATGAATTCATACAACTGTAACTTTTACGTTATCTTGAAAAGTAAATTTGACAGCCTTGTTTTAAGTTTTCTTTTTTTTCTTTTTTATGTCATTCTAATGCAAATTCCAATTTAACTTCCTGTCAGGTGAGGACAATTCAATTAGAGTTCCAACTTATTCATGAACTTGGAGCCAATTCTTAAATTTGGAATTTTGCACAAATCTAGCTCGCACGCCACAGCTCAGCCATTCCCAGTGAGCATGCATCATTTTTGCAACAAGATAAAGTGTGCAAATGCTCCGTTTTAATTAAAATAGTCATTTAGGCGAGAGTGCTTAATCATTCAGTTAAAGCCATTCGGTCTTGGCTTTCACAAACACGTTGGGTGTCTCTCAATCTTACCACAGCAGTTCACTTATCTCCTCTTCCTTATTTCGCCATCTCCCTCGCAGTCTCTCATTCTCTATGCGGGTAACTGTCGTTTATCCAGGTTCTCATCCAGGGGGAATATAAACTACCTGTCAGCGAGCGTCTTTCTCCCAAATTCATATCTGAAAGGAAAACAAAAGCGGGCCGAGGTCAGAGAGAACTTTTTTAAATTATTCATAAGCAGCTCTCCCTCGGCCACCGTCTTCAGCTTCTGTTGCATGCTTTGTACTGCCTGCACGGCCAACAAGGGCATCTGTCATGCCTTTTAAATATTGCGGAGACAATGAAGAGGAAAAATAACCAATTTTTTTAAAACATTATTGATTTACAGTGACACTATTTATGTTTTGCTTTCATTTGTCCTTTCTACCTGTCTGAGGAGGAGTGTGTCTGTGTTTTCATTTCCACCATTGGGAGTCATAAAAGGGCATGGATGTTTCATTTTTCAAGGTCTCTATTGGCTCATATTTGAGCTTTTTCGTTTATTGTAGTCTGCATAATTGATTCGCACCATCTTAGTCATTTGGAGCAGAGAAGGATTTTGGGGTCTAGTGTTATCCTGAAAATACATTAAATTCTCACTGTTTTCTTGCACTCTTTTTCCCTCCTTCTGTTTTTTTCCCACCTTACTCTCACTCAGAAACAGCTAGCTGCATTAGGCCTGGTAGATGTGTGGAATGAGACATCAGCTGATTTCTCCACTGCATCAAGTTTGGGATGGGGGAAGCTTCCCTTGGGAGCCATGGTGCATTGGACATCCCTTGAGCTGGCCCCTGAGTCTGGCAGCAAGGACAGTATGCATAAGGATGAGGACGTGTAGAAGCCAAAAATCTTCTATGCAGATCATTCCTTCATTATACTCCTCAGGGACAACAGGACTGAGGGCATTACTCATGATAGGTGAACTGGATCACACTGCAATTTTTATTTAATAATTAAAAAAAATTAAAAGTTTGGGTTAGTTTAATAAAGATTTCAGCAGCCTTTATGTGTGAAATAGTCACATCTCTGTTGAAAGAGGGTCACACATCAGATTAGAAATTTGTAATTTTTTAATTGATCATTTTTGGTATTTTATCCACTTTTTACACTAAACGTAGTTTATCAATGTATATAAAAATTATTATTGGCTTATCAATATATTGTGCACCACTAGTTTATAGGTTGGTAAATAAAACAAATGGTGCAACTGCACAAACTGAAAGATTAGAAAAGGGAACATTTATTATGATTTTTTTCTATATGTAGTCAAGGCTTTATTCAAACCATCAAACTACAAAAAGACACTTGTTACTGAAATATTGCCTATAAATTGACTATGTATAAGTATCTTCTAGCCTGTTTGTGTGTCCCTCAACAATGAGTGATTGTTTTTTTATTTTTTTTTTATAGGTCAGATTAAATTGAATTATATTTGAATTTAATATTGTATGTCAGCCCCCTGTGTCCAGTCACTTGATGTTTACTTTGCAGTGTTAAAATTTGTAGCCTTACCCAGTAAAATCTCAATGGTCCAAAATCCTGTTCCAATCAGTTTGCTGATACTATGTGGGCCTATAATGATCTAGTTACATTTAAAAGAGGCAGTGTGAAGTGCTTGTGGTCAGTTAGGACAACAGTGAATACACAACAGTACAGTACATGTGTATCTATGTCTGCAAGCCATTCACAGCAGAGACACTGACTGACAGCAACACTCACAGTGATAGACATGCATTGCAAAGAGATCGTCAGTGGGAAGCTCGGGAGCCAATGTAGTGGGTGTCAACTACACTCATATCGACACACTGACATAACACAACTCATTCCCCGTTGTTACTGTAAGGAAAACCACCATGATGACAGCTGAATGAATACATGTTGATGCTGAGATACTGGTACACACACCACACACTCTTACACTGCAACACAAAGTGACTACAACCGCTGTCAACATGTAAACACCAGGGGTGCCGGCAGGATTTTATCTGAGGGTACACATACGGAGTAAAAAGTTTAACTCAATATATGCCAATGTTAAAAATCCAACTTTTAATTTTCTATAATATCTAAAATATGTAGCACTTTTTTTAAAGACTTGAGCTTATTTGAGACTTAAGACCACATGATCAATGAGAGCAACAGTACACCTCAGCAGAAAGAAGGAGTCTCTAGATGCATTTTAAACCTTTTAAGACTGACATGAAAATAGCAAAAAGTTATGAAATAGTCATCGACCCAGACATCCATCTGGATATGTTCATATAGGTCAACAACTGTACAAAAAAAAAAAAAAAAACCTGGACACAAAAACACGACACTGCCTCTTCACATGACAGCTAAAGTTTCTCAAAGTTACCTATCCAAGAGTAGCTATAATTGTAGGTGAATATCCAGTTATCCAGCACTGATTATTAACTGACTGAAAAATTGCTTCAGATAATTCTGAGAGAGAGCAGTCCAAATGAATGCAAATCAATTCAGACCATTTTGCAAACCTGTTTGGTCAGTTCAGTGAAAAGAAAGAACTGACTCAGAATGATTATTTTATAATTGCAGGAATAGAAAATTTTCTGACAATTTACTCACCCTTAGGCCACAAAAGATTTAAAGGCATTTAATTCATCATGGGAACATTTAGCTTTACATCACTTGTTCACCTATGCATGGAACCTTTGTAGTGAATGGGTGCCATCAGAACGAGAGTTTAAACAGCTGATAAAAACATCACAATTTTTTTTTTTAAACCCAAAGCTTATTGCTTCACAAGACATTTATTGATAGACTGGAGTCATGTGGATTACTTATGAATTATTGTGATTTTTTTACCAGCTGTTTGGACACTCATTCGGACGGCACCCATTAACTGCAAATTATCCATTGCTGAACAAGTGATGTAATGCTACATTTCCCTATATCAGTTCCAATAAAGACACATACTCATCTACATTATGGATGGTATTTTTGGATGAACTATTCCCTAAAATCTTTCTCAGGTCAGTCGATGAGCTTGTGGTGGGCAAAGTGCATACAGTCATAGCTGCAGGCTCCACTGGTAAACATTCCAATATCCTTCCAATATCCAATATTTGTGTGTGTGTACAGTATATCTTCACTCATTCCTGAAAGATGTCACCTAACCACGGCTGTGACACAGTAAGGGCCACATTCTCATTCGCTTTATCTCTATTCTGCCTCACTTCTTCTCTTTCTTAATTTCTCCCACTGTAGCTGACTCATCTTCCTGGACAGATTTATCCAAGCAGATCAGGGACTCCAGAAGAGCAAGGGCTAAGCTGGCTTCATTGTGCCCGACCCGGGATCACTCTCTCAGGGAGCCGGATCACTCACCTGGGCTGTAATTGATGGGGTAGGCTTAATGCTAATGGCGCTAATGACTCAAGACTGCCATCAACAGCACAGACAGATGATAAACCTTTTAATCTTTTAATGCCTAGTACAATCAATGAAGGCCACAGCTCTACCACTTCATACCAGTTAGATGGTATACCAATCATGCCATAAATTAAGAATTTACATGTTTAATTTGGACCCCAGCATTTGTTGCCTTTTTATTGTTATCACTGTGGTAAAAGGGAAAGCTCAGCTGTGCATGACTGGGGGGAAAATAACTGTTCTGTAAAGTAGGGTTTTGTATGAGTGCTTTGGGTTATAGTGGTGCATTAAATATACTTAGTGCACCCAAAAATTAAATAAATAAATAAGCGAAACAAGTAAAAATGTAATATCTTAAGCCAATAACGCTGTTTGCAAGGCGGGTTTACAAGGTTATAAGGCTTTTAATGTTTCAATGAATGTATTAATCAGCTTCCATTTTACAGAGTGCTTTATTCATTTAAAATCTTCAGAGTGGAAATCCCTAAAAGAAACATAAAACGAAACAGAATAACTATGTTATAAAAAATGGCCAAAGTACTTTATACTTATCCAATCCCTGTCCAATAATTACATGAGCGACTGGGCCAGAGATATTAAAAGTAGCTGTGATATTGGAACCGTCAGGCCTTTTAAGCGCATACAGTAATTAAGGGCCGCTGGAAAATGTGTGGTGGCCCGACTGATTTCTCATCTTCTCAGCGATGGTTCTTTCAGCCAATACCGCACAAACACAAACTGTTAGTTTCGTCCCTTTGCAAATTAATAATTGAGAAATAAAAGGAATGAGTGGAAAATAGAGAATCCCTTTTCTGCCATTATTCTTAAAAAAAAAAAAATTCCCTACAGGGCCATGTTTTATTAAAAGCTTTGAGGGCAGTTTTATTTGATTACCTCAGAATGCTTTGGTTCCCCGAGCTGGAAACACATTTTTAGAGGGCTATTATTGTTACAGACCGACAGTTTTTGCGGGTAAAAGGGGGTTATGGAAGGCCATAGATGGATTCTTTTAGATGGAAAAAGAGTAAATGCATTGTACATTTGTCCACATAAGGAACATCAGATGTTTGGCCCTGTTCGTGATGAATGCATGACGTCAAAATGTGCCTGCTGCTACCGCTTCTACAAGGGCCTCGGCGTGCCCTGTGAACGCTGAACACAATATGTGACGATGTTAAAAAATGAGTTACGTAATTATCCTCCCTGAAAACCACCAGAAGAATGTCATTATTCATTTGCAACTTCTAAAACTTTTAGAGGGACCCAGATGTTGTGTTCTGGCGATGACATAAGGCTTTTACTTTTATAAGCGTGTATGAAACAGAACCCTGCATGTGAACTTGTTTCCACACATGTGTGTGAGCGTGTTCATCCGTTTCAGTGTATGGTCCTCATATATCATGTGCGTTGTGAACATAAAGCGTGCTGTGCTGCTGTCTCAGAGACTCTGAGGCCTGAGGCTGTATAATGAGAGCAAATTATTTTTGCTCAAGCTCTCATTAGCTTCGGCGCTGATTCATGCTCACATTCTTTTCCAGTCAAATTCATTCAAATCCACTATATGGCGTGTCTTCCTGCTGAGACCTACCCACCCATATGAGTGCTGCGGTGATGTAATTTTGTAGGCTAACCAAAAGTTTGCATCAACCTGGTTACCTCAACAAAAACCTAATAGGGTTTTCCCATCGGCTTTTGGATTATTGCAGAAAATAAGATCTGTGACCAACAAATGCATGACTTTTTAGGATGCAGATACATTAGCAATATTAGCGTAATTTTAATGGCAAAAAGACTAAGCAGCTTCTGTTGATCAATGTGCTGAATTCAAGTGACCAACTTGAAATTTGAACAAAAGCTGCAACAGGAATTTTTTCTAAATTGATCGACCCCTTTATACATTTCATCTATCATGGTAATCTTCATACTTGAGCACAACTTTTATGAATTTTGAAGCTTAAATCCAATCACTATAGCTATACATATAAGCTAAATGTAGGCTATAAATAAACTACACCATGGTCGCATGACTTAGACGTTACTAGAATTAAGCTTTTGACAACTCTTTCACGCTTTATTTAAGAAATTTTTTTCCTGAAAATTAGAGTTAGAATAATTTGCAAAACCACAATTAAAAACACAGTGAGGCTGTGGAAGCAGACTAGTAAGTAGATGAGTTTATCTGTTCAGTGTGATTACAATTAATATCCCCTAAAACCTTTGTAGTCATATTTAACTTGTTGGCAGCACCAACCTTTTTCAAGACAATAATGCGTTTGTTCCTATCTCACGATTTTTATTAATAATGATTATTATTATTATTGGTCAGCTGGGTACACGGCCATATTGGAGATACTCAGATGTAAATAACAGTATTGATTACATGATTAACTACTACTATTGTTCTACTAAATTAAGATGTCTAAACCATGGGGATGGAAAACGTGTGGAAGCTGTTAAATCATATAAAGAAGGAATTAGTAAAAAGGAAAGACAATATA